>NC_029793.2:4905320-4906125 GCF_000816755.2 Arachis ipaensis | reverse complement strand
CTCACACCCGCTTCCCCAACCCGCCCAAGCCTGGATCCCTACCCCTAAACCCGAATTCGCTCTTCTCTCCACCCTCTCTGCCCGATTCTATCATGTTGGACCTGCTTCTTCTTCGCGTCTCGCCGTCGACAACGGAACCGTCTTGCATGTTGCTGATCCTGTGATGCTTCCTTCTTGGCTTCGTTGGATTCTTCCTTCAAATGGTGGTCTTTTGCTCATGGTTTCTCCGCTGCCGCCCCTGTGCCGATCGAGGTTCTGCCCAGACAAAAATCTGGGTTCAATCCTACCATCGAACTTCGTCGTTGTGCCGCTAGTATCCATGGTGGAGCCAGTCGTTGGCCTTAGCGAAGACGTAAGTTGAAGCTGCCGATCCCCCTGTGAAGCATGCCTAACCCAAAAAATTCTTCACGGTTTTAAATTAGTAAAAATACATAAGCACATAAAGATATATTGGTGTATACAGACAAAAAAAAAACACGTCTATTGATTTTGAATAATATGGATCAACCCATTAACTTATGGATTTAGGCTCAATGACTGTTGCAATGCAAATTTGTTCAAAATTCACGTTACGCTGATAAAAACAAAAACAAAAAATTCACGTTACTCGGTTTGTCGGAGGCCATGATATGCGGTTGGTTGGAAGGTTAGGATTGAAAAGACAAAAAATTTGCAAAATTCACAAGTTTAAATTGAATAGAAAAATCTTGTTAAATGTACTTCACCCAAACCAACTTAGGTTGGTTGAATTCGAATCTTTCCTATTCTGTATGTAATAATTCATTATTTACTTAACCCAGCCACA
>NC_029793.2:4904224-4905286 GCF_000816755.2 Arachis ipaensis | reverse complement strand
ACCTAACTTGCTTACTGTTTAGTAGAAACATATTTTAAAATCTGACTAATACTTGCTTAACGACAAAGTCTACATTCACTAATTGTTTCACAAAAAACACACACAGACATATATATATCTATAATCTATAATAATTTATAAAGGATAGGGAAGTTTGTTGTCCAATTTCTACTTCTTTATCTTAACCCTAATAATAAAGAGTAACTGATATATCTTTTTATTTTGAAAAAGGTCAAAAAGTAAATTATTAATTAACTTTTTTTTTATTTATATTGCGATTATTTTTTCATTCTACACATAACTTCCAATCACTTCGTCTTCTTTTTTATTCCATTATCTTCTTTCAGCTATTTGTCTACTTTTATTAATTTTTTTTATCTCTTTGCATCTTTTTCTATTTATTAAATTAATTATCTATTATTTTTATTTTTTTCTCTAAAAAATTGCAAGAAAAAAATGATTCATAATTAATCATGCCAAAAATTTCTCCATTTTTATGATAACTATTAGAAAAGTGGTTATAACTTTTTTAACAATTTATGGTAGCATGAAAGATGTTTATTTATACTGAATTAATGTACAGTCAAAGAAAAATTGAGAGTAAATGGAGTATATATTTTTTTGCATTTATATGGCTTACATAAAAAAAATTAAGAATGAAGCGATTTAAAAAAAAAAGGGTATACTTTAGAAGGGATGAAGAGGAAAAAAAATAGTTTTAACTTATATGGTTTAGTACTCACTACGTACTCTGTGATATACTGTAATGTACTCTGACTTGTAGTTTCAACTTTTAACAAATATAAATAGAGAATTTATTATATACATACATGCATTTTTTTTTAAAATGATATTATAAAATAATAAATTAAATTTTTTATTTATAATATTATTTAATTGATATATATCTAACTTTTTCTTCCTCGTTCTTTTTACTATTTCAACTCTTAGAATTTATAATTATTTTTACTTTTTTTATTCTTCGGTAATTACTTATTGACTATCCTGATATTTATACTTATCTTCATATAATATTTTATGTACATGTTAATTGACATAAGA
>NC_029793.2:4898002-4903471 GCF_000816755.2 Arachis ipaensis | reverse complement strand
AAATTTTTTTTAGTTATTTTTAAAGTATTATTTATTTTTAAGTGTAACTAAAATTAATAATTTAATATAAAATTAATAATTTAATATAAAATATTATTCATTTACATAAGATTTTTACGGTGTTGTATATATAGAATTTTCTTTCTCGTAAACCGTGGTAAGTTACCAAAGTTTATGTTCATTATGTACTCTTTATAAACCGTACCTATCACGGTTGATGTGTATTTTACTAAAACCTAGTAGATTACTGCATTATATAAAACAGTAACAGAACATGAAGGTAAACGATTCTCAATTGTTGTGTTTGTGTAAACATTTTTTTCATCCATTTCATTTAGATAATTTACCCTACAAATTCTATATCATATATCATTTACTTCATTTAAATATATATTTTTAAATTTTTAATAATAATAATTCTAAAATATAAAAATTTAAGACCATTAATATTTTTACATTTTTATTTTTTTAGTATTGTAATTTTTTTCATAAAAATAGAAGAAGAAGTTGTTAAGCGGCCGAAGAAAAAGGAGAGAGAAAGGTGCTACTAGAGTACTAGGTGGGTTCAAAGTGAAAGTAAACTCGGAGGAAAAGAATAGGTACACAAAGAGGCACATTGGTATAAGTGGCACCGCTGTGAAGAGAAAAGCATGCACGACACGTGGTGAAAATTACACAACTGTATTTGTGCTCCTTCTCCTCAGTTTCTCACACAGACACACACAAGTACCAGTACAGGAAGAGGCATATTGGTATGAGTAGCACCGCTGTGAGGAGAAAAGCATGCACGACACGTGGTGAAAATCATACAACGGTCCAATTTGTGCTCCTTCTCCTCAGTCTCTCACACAGACACACACATACAAGTAGCCAGTCCCCTAACCACCTCCGCTACCGTCCTTCTCCACACCCAAGCAACCACCACGCCACCGCCCAAGATTTCACAATAAACGGTCTAACTCTAACAGACCCACTCACAACTCAGAAGTTATCATCAACTCTGGTATGTCTAAGCACTCATTTTTGTTTGACGATGATTGACTAGCATTCATTCATTTGAGAATGTACAGTTATTTAACTGAGTTGTGTTACTCTCATGCTATGCATGTAAAAGGTTTTTAATAAAAAACAAATCCAGCAGAATCAATTCATTCATTCGTTCGTTCGTTTTCATTTTGATTTTTCAGTAGTGTCTACAATGGGAAAACGGAAGCCAAAGAAATCAGGAAAGGAATCAACAAGAACAACAACAACCCAAAAAATAGACCTAATCAGTAACTTACCGGATTTCTTGCTTTTCCATATTCTCTCGTTCCTCCCAACAAGATGTGCCATGGCCACCAGCGTCCTGGCTCGCCGGTGGCGCCACCTCTGGAAGGATCTTCTAGTCTTGGATTTAGACAATAGCGAAGAGAGTCCTTATTATCTGTCCGGAGGGAGAGATCGATTTATTGCTTTCGTCGACTCTGTTTTCGCTCAGCGCACGGCTTCCCACGTCGAGAAGCTTCGCCTCACCTGTGAAATACCTATAGATAAAAGGAAAAGCTCCAAAACATGGTTTCGTAGTGTTGTTGGTCCCCACCTCAAAGAGCTGTATCTCGATTTATCTCTCCATCACAACAAAGGATATGGAAGAGTCAAATTGCCGGTAAAGGTATTAACCAGTACATCACTCGAGTCCCTTGTTTTGAGAGGTCGTATGTATTTGGCTGTTTACGAAGGATTTGGATGGGTTCGATTGCCATCTCTCAAGAACCTAGAGTTGGATCTAGACTGTGTGGACCCGAACTATGTTATATGCAGTTGCCGGGCTCTTGAAAATCTCAAGCTCACTTTACGTGAAGCATTCCCAACTAAGTCATGGGAAACTGCTGAACTCCACATGCCTCGTACGTTGAAGCGTTTAACCCTAATACAGGCTGACACTGAAGAAGATCTTAATGATATTCAGGAACTTGCGATAAACACCCCGTTACTCGAATACCTGAGTATCACATTATGGGCAAGATGCTTACAGGTTTCAATTAGCGATGATTATCCCAACATGGTGGAAGCTCATCTTGATATTGATCAAGACCAAGAGCAGGTTGGTTGGGTGCTTGAGCTTTTCAAGGCACTCCGCCAAACCAAACTGTTGGACTTGAAACTTTCCACTATGGAGGTAATATTCTTATCGAAATTACATTGTCCATTCAACGGCTTACTCCATGTCACTTATTCCAATTTTTGGTGAAGTTTAATTGTAGTTATGTGTTGTGTTTATTATATTCTTGTCTTCTACACACAGTGCTTGCTTCGTGCTTCCCCTTTTGAGTTGCCGGAATTTTCCCGTTTAGTTAATCTAGAGCTTGAAATTCCATATTTCGACTCTGGATTTATGATAGAATTGCTTCATAACTGCAATATGCTTCAAGTTCTCACTCTTCATAACCGGGAGGTATGATCTCTTTTCTAGTTTAGCTGTGTGTCTATTTCCATTCATTACTTGCTTTCATATTTTGAAAAGTTTTGTTTATTGTTGCCAGAAAGTTTCCACATTGGAACTTGAGGAACCTAATTATTGGAAACTGCCAATGAAGGATCCTGATTGTGTTATATCACATCTCAAGATTTTTGAATTTAAAGGATATCAAGACTCTGCAGATGAACATGCATTTGCTGCATATCTTTTAGAGAGAGGACCTATTTTGGAGACAATGAAAATCCATGCTGAACCTAGTCTTGGCCGAAAGTATAAAAAGCGCATCCACAAGGAATTATCTAGGGTACCAAGGAGCTCCAAAACATGCCAATTAAAAGTTACCTGAAGAGCCAACAGTTACATATGATACAATCTCTCACCGTCTCTATTCTCTCTTCTTGATTTGCCTTAGATTCATGCGTCAATGTCACTTGTGTTGTTCAAATATTTGTTGAAGCTTTGGTTACTTTTTACATGGATTAATTTGTCTGATCGGATTATTGTTGTTGTTTCACTCAATCCTCACACACTCTCACTCACTGTCCTGCAATGAATTTGCAGAACTCACACTCGAATTGTTGTATGTTCAGAGAAAAAGAGAGAAAGAGTTGAACACTAGAGAACTGAAGAAGCAAAAACTACAATTTGACACTATTCAATAAACTGTTAAATACAATAACAGAAAGAGAAAAAAACTAACCACTCACTCCACTACCTTAAGAATAGGACTCCACTTCCTTAAAAATAGAAACTATCTGAACAAAAAAGATTAACTTGCCTCTGAGGCCACTAATGACTTTGACCCTATTAACTGAATCATACACATAAGCATAAAACAGAAATAAATAAATATCAGGTCCTAATATATTATCTAACATTTCTCCTCCTTGGATTAGAGACCTGGACACATTCCAACTTCATGAATCAATTGACTAAATCGACTAACAGCAAGAGGCTTGGTGAAGACATCAGCTATCTGATTATCTGTCTTGCAATACTTCAGCTCCACCTCTTCCTCCTGTTGTGCTTTACGCAGATAATAAAATCTCAGCTTGAAGTGTTTAGTCTTGCCATGAAAGACTGGATTCTGAGCAATTGCAATTGCAGCTTGATTGTCCACATACAACACAGTTGATTGAAATTCCATATTTCGACTCTGGATTTATGATAGAATTGCTTCATAACTGCAATATGCTTCAAGTTCTCACTCTTCATAACCGGGAGGTATGATCTCTTTTCTAGTTTAGCTGTGTGTCTATTTCCATTCATTACTTGCTTTCATATTTTGAAAAGTTTTGTTTATTGTTGCCAGAAAGTTTCCACATTGGAACTTGAGGAACCTAATTATTGGAAACTGCCAATGAAGGATCCTGATTGTGTTATATCACATCTCAAGATTTTTGAATTTAAAGGATATCAAGACTCTGCAGATGAACATGCATTTGCTGCATATCTTTTAGAGAGAGGACCTATTTTGGAGACAATGAAAATCCATGCTGAACCTAGTCTTGGCCGAAAGTATAAAAAGCGCATCCACAAGGAATTATCTAGGGTACCAAGGAGCTCCAAAACATGCCAATTAAAAGTTATAACCTGAAGAGCCAACAGTTACATATGATACAATCTCTCACCATCTCTATTCTCTCTTCTTGATTTGCCTTAGATTCATGCGTCAATGTCACTTGTGTTGTTCAAATATTTGTTGAAGCTTTGGTTACTTTTTACATGGATTAATTTGTCTGATCGGATTATTTGAATGACTTTTCAAATCATTGCTGGGGTTTGGTTTGGTAGTTCTGGAATTTGCTTGTGCCTTCTCCCTCAATGTCGGTAGAATATCTTTGACTTCTTTGATGTCTGTTTCCCTAAACATATTAGAATATGCATAATTTTCACAATGTTTTTTACTCTTTTGGTGGTTGTTTCACAAAACATACAGGCTGTTTTTTATCAATATATCTATACCAATATATAATGGGATACGTAAGTTTGGTATTCAATTCTTTCTTCATATTTTACCACTGTTTTCTTTTTATTAAAAACTGGCTTTATCCCACAACAGAATTTAAAAACTAATTTTAATAAAAAAAACTGCTAGTAGTCTATTACGTACTTAATTCTTTTTATTTTATTTTTTCAAAAACTGGCTTTACCCCACAACAGATTTAAAACTGATTCACTTTCAACGCACGAGAGTTTCAACGCACCAGAGTTTAAAGCTGAAACACTTTCAATATGCGTACTCAATTTAAATACCGATTCACTTTCAAAAAATTTTCTGCCTTCAATCGTACTTTACCCAAAAGAGTTAAATATATGTTTTACTTTCAATCGTGCTCTTCCAATCGTTTTTCTTCTTTGCGTCTTGCTACCTATAATTGGAATTTAACGAATCAGCAATCACGTTATATCAACTAATATAATTCCTATTCCAAATCCATTGCCAAGTACAGGATTAACTACAATTAGACAAATAGTCAGAGCCACCCATCATCGTCGTCATCATTTTGTTTCAGGTAACATAAAACTTAATATGTATTATGATAATTTAATTTTTTTGGACTATAAATTTAATTTTTGCTTAATATTTATATTCTATTCTTTGAAAAATCTAGGATTGAAAGAGTATGATAATGGAATTGATCCAAATAACAGACGTCATAATAACATAATTGGTTGGTATTCTATAACAAAATTAATTAACTTAATATACACTATTTATATATTTCTGATGCTTATTATTTAACTTAAAAAAATTACATATAGCAGAGCACTTCTTAATAAAAAAAATACAAAAAATTATTAGAATTTGGTGTCCAATTTTTTATAGACTTCGTATATCCTTACATAATTTATTTCATAAAATAAATTTAATAGACAAAATAATAATTTTTTTTAATATTCCATCTTTATCATATAATATATAAATAATTAAAAAATTAAAATAAACAATGTATTCATAAAACTAATAATAACAAATAGAATAAAGAGAAAAAATATTAACATAT
>NC_029793.2:4884405-4897466 GCF_000816755.2 Arachis ipaensis | reverse complement strand
CTCTTTAATTAAAACTTCTATTATAAATTTATTACAAAAAAAATATATTTATGTTTCAAATAAATGTAGATGCTTGGGATAAAATATTAAAAATAAAAAAATATGCATTTGTATTCTTATATTAAAAAATAAATGAAGTCATTTTATATACAAAAATACTACGTTATAAGATAATTACAAAAAGTTGTCAAACATAATAATTTTATTATCAAAATAGTATTTATATATTGTGTTAAATTAATGTAACATAATGATTTTTAATATACTTTAATTTATTTTATTTTTAGTTTTTATTTTAATTTATATTTTCATATTTTAAAATTTTGGTAATAATATATATATTTTTTATAATTTTAAAATAAAACCAGGACAAATCTGACTTAAATACAAACATAATGATAGAAGAAGAATACAAGAATATTGATATTTTATCTCATGTATTTAAAAATACATGGCATAAATAAAAATTAATCCTTCTTACTATCTATTTAAAAATTTAACAAATACCAAAATTTTATCACGGTAAAATGGGTCATAATTTTATAAAAAATCTAAATACTATATTAAATATTACAAACAGTGATTGGATAAATAATTTTCAAATTCTAAAATTAAAAATATAGATAACACTTTTTTTTTTGTGACTGAACATAACACAAAGAAAAAACACTTAAGAGAAAGAGTAACACTCCTCTCTAATAATAATGTCTAAATTATTAGGGGGTTGTAACCACTCTAGGTACACCTGCTTGTTTAAAGCAGCAGTCTTAGCCATTAAATCAGCCGCTCTGTTTGCTGTACGCTGGATGAGCACTAAAGTAGCTGTCCAATTGAGCTGAAGCATCTCTTTGATTTTGCCAAGCCGATCAGAGTCATTTGTAATCATGCTGGTTGTGCCTCGCGAAACAAGAAGAAATGCATCAAGATTATCAGTTTCACATATGACCTCTTTACACTCGCAATCCCAAGCCATAACAAGCCCTCTCCAAATAGCATGAAGCTCACAAGAGAGAACACTAGAAAGAGGTATACTGGCAGAACAACCTTTCATCCAAATTCCCATGCTGTCTCTAATAATACATCCAAAGCCCGCTAATTGCCCATTTTCAAAAACGCTTGCATCGCAGTTCACTTTACAGACATTTATTGGAGGTGGTTCCCAGTTATATTGCAAAGAGGAATGAATAATATGTTTTTGGTTGGTAACAACCTTAGAGAAATCGCGAGCAGCATGTTGAACTAAGTGAACAATTTTCTCCTTACTCCATAGATCATCTTGATGGAAGATGTCATTGTTCCTATCCCTCCAAATCCACCAAAAGGCCGCTGCAAAGAGAAACTCTTTTTTGTTGAGGTTAGAACGAATCCAAGACACAAAATCTAAACTAGAGTCCTCAGTGGTCATTCCCAAATTTAAGCTAATCCAAATCTGACGAGCTTTTTGGCAAGTCCTAAAGCAGTGGTTAATATCCTCTAGAGCAAGATAACATCGCTGACAAAAATCAGAAGTAGCAAGACCTCTTTGAAACCGGTAACTAGCTGTGGGAACTCCGTTGTTGAGATAAAGCCAGAGCAGACACTTTATCTTCTCCGGTATTCTCAAGCGCCAAAGCCAAAGCCAATTTTCATTATCGTTCCAGCCAAATTCTTCTTCAATAGCCTAAAGCTTATCATTATTATGCAGTAATTGCCAAACAAGCTTTCCTAATAAAGCAAAATTTACACACTGGGTATCTCTAATTCCCAAGCCTCCATATTTTCTTAGAGTGACAACTTTGCTCCACTTGACATAATTTAAGCATCGCTCCCCCACCTTTCCCTTCCACAAAAATTGTCTAAGCACAGAATCAATCTTTTGACAAATCGAAGTAGGAAAAAGAGTCACTTGCATCTGATAAATAGGAAGAGAAGAAGCAACAGATTTAATTAAGCAAAGCCTGCCTGCTCTGTTAAGGAGCCGACCTTTTCAACTAGCCAGCCTATTCTTGATCTTCTCTAAAGAGTCCGAAAAAATAGACCTAACAGCTCGAGGATGGTTAAGGTTCACCCCCAAGTATTTGCCTAGGTCACTAGTAAAAGGAATATGAGAAACACCAGACAACATTTCCTTCCTTCTATTAGAGATATTTCTAGAACAAATAGTTTTAGATTTTTCAATGTTAACCTTCATACTTGAAGCTTTGCAGAACAACTCCAAGGTGTGCACAACATTCTGAACTTGATTTTTCTTTGCTTTACAAAAAAGGAGGAGGTCATCTGCAAACATCAAGTGAGAAACTCTAGGTCCTCCTCTAGAAACATAGATAACGCTTTACATATTTATGAGTTACTGAATCAATTTTTATTGAATAACTATCTTAAATATCAATTATAAAAAAATGCTACTATATCAGCCAATGTTAATAATCATGAAACACGTAACATTATTTATTATTAAAAAATATATTAATTTAATAATATTAAATATGTAATAAATTCCTAATGTGAAATGTTAAATTAAAAATTTAATAGATAGTAAAATTTGATCATAGCAAAATGTGTTCTAATTTCTTAAAAAAATATCTAAATACTATATTAAATATTACAAGTCAATAGGTAACTAAATTAAATATTCTCAAATTAAAAACATAGATAACATTGTATATATTTTTATGAGTTACCGGACAAATTTTTATTGAATAACTAATTTAAGTACAAACTAAAAAAAATGCTACTACAAATATTATTTAATGGCAATAACCGTAATACACATAACATCATTTAGTGATGAAAAATAAATCTTAATTAAATTACAGTAACTAGATAATAAGCTCTTGATGATAAAAAAAAAAAACTTATTAAATTAAAATTTAATAATGTATGGAATATAACATAAATACCCAAAAATAAAAAAACAAAATAAAGTACAATGAATAAACTAATTTTTAAAAATATTTTTGCAATTTTAGCGGACAAAATCCTCGTCATATCATTATTTTGTCATAATAAATTTAAAAAATTAAATTAAAAATATTATAAATTAATAGACGACATTCAAAACTTTTAAAGAAATATAATAGAAGCATTATCATTCTGAAAATACTTTTTGTATATTTTAGTATAGTTAAGAATAAAAATTTACTCTATCGAATATTTCACCTTATATATTACCTAGAACTTTAAACAATGATCATTTTATATTACCTCTTTATTGTGTTATTTTATAATTTAACATTTTAAAGTGTTTTATAGTAATTTTAATTTCAACAAAATATGATATAAATAAGATCACGTCAATATTAAAATAAAAAAAATACTTATCTAATAAATTTGAAAAGTAAATAATATATTAACAAAAAAAGCATTTATCTCTGCCCAAAAAAAAAAAACCGTGCATTTATTAGCTGACCAAAAAAAAAACATGCATTTATTACAAACACGGTTCACAAAGTAAATTTTTTTTTTTATTTTGTTATTATTCTTTACTTACAACTCAAGCTTGAGGAACGCCAACACACGTTGAGCTTGGGGGCTAGTATACTTACTCATGACCGAAGTGTAACCACATTCTAAAGTTCAACTTACTAAAACGTAAGTTCAACAAGTTAAGTTTGGGAGCTATGTATCGTATCTCTTATACGTCGGAGAAACTGGCTTATATTTCGGTCAAATCAAATTAAATTAAAATCAAATCAAACCCCTCAACGTAACAAACCTCTTCCCAAATTTCTCTCTCTGATGTTGGCTACGAAGATCTCGGCACCAATCAAACTATAAATTAGGATGAGGGCCCACGATACGGGGCAAAGCATTCAGTATCACTCCACTAATTATACACTCATTTTCTTAAGTGATTTCTTACTGACTTGAGTATCGGAGTCTTTTTTGCAAGTACCACACTTGGATCCGAGTTCACGAGGGTACTCCAATTCTGGATTGAGTAGATACCTCGGAATAGTGAAAGACCAACGTATAGCTCGAAAAAGAGTATCCTTTACAAAACAGAACCAAAACGAAATTGATTATTATTTTGACAATCAAGTAGCTAATATGTGGTTCGATTCTAATTAATTTTTTTGTTAGTAGTTTATGATTTTGTAGGTGAATAATATTTCATCGTTGATAGTTTGAATTGAATGTAATGTAACAAATTTGCAGCAAATTTGGGTGTAACACGAAGATATTTGGTGTATTCTTTAAGAATTTTCGTTGTATGTGTGCTGATAAATTCTGCATAATTCAAAACTCTTCTTCTCCATCCTCCTCATCTTCTGCTGCTTCTTCTTCTTCTTTTTCATCATCATTAACATCATCTTTTTTTTTCTTATTAATCTTTTTTTTCTTGTTTTATCTTCTCAAGTTTCTTCTTGTTTTACTCTTTTAACAAAAATAAAAACAAAAAAAATCAAACAAAGAAGAATAAGAAGAAACACATAATGGTACAAAATTATTTGGAAGATTGTGAACTTACATTCATTCAACTAAAAGAAAGAAAGAAATAAAGACAAAAGAAGAAGAAGAAAAATGCAGCATTAGAGAAAATATTTTTCTGTCAAATTTGGGTGTAATACGAAGATATTTGTGTGTAACACGAAAATATTTGGATATATTGTTTAAGAATTTTCGGTCTATGTGTGCTGATAAGTTATGCATAATTCAAAACTTTTCCTCTTCCTCCTCCTCATCTTTTACTTCTTCTTTTTTTCATCATCATCACCATCTTCTTCTTCTTCTTTTTCTTTTCTTATTCATCTTTTTCTTTTTGTTTTAACTTCTCAAGTTTCTTTTTGTTTTACTCTCTCACCAACACCTCCTCCTCCTCCTCCTCTTCTTTCTCCTTCTTTTTTCATTAGAAATTTTTTCTCCTCTTTTCTTTTTCTCCTTCTCCTCCATCATCAGTTATCTCGTTGTTGAAAATAATGAATAATTCAAATTCAGATTGTCAATTGAATCAGAACAAAATTGATTATTTTGAATCCAATCAAGTGGCTATGGTGTGATTCGATTCTAATTAATGTTTTCGTTAGTAGTTTATGATTTTGTAGGTGAATAATGTTGTTTTTGTTTGTGAAAATTGTTGTTCATCGTTGATGATTTGAATTGAATATAATGTAAAAATTTTGTATTAAAGAAAATATTTTTTTATATTTGGGTGTAATACGAAGATATTTGAGTGTATTATTTAAGAATTTTCGGTATATGTGTGCTGATAAGTTCTGCATAATTCAAACTCTTCTTCTCCCTTCTTCTCATCTTTTGCTTCTTCTTTTTATCATCATCATCTTCTTCTTCTTTTTCTTTCTTATCTATATTTTTTTTTCTTGTTTTATCCTCTCAAGTTTCTTTTTATTTTACTCTTTTAACAAGAATAAAAAAAATCAAACAAAGAAGAAGAAAAAATACATAATGGTACAAAATTATTTGAAAGAGGATGGACTTACATTGTTCAACTAAAAGAAAGAAAGAAATAAAAAAAAGAACAAAAAAAATGCAGCATTAGAACAAATATTTTTCAATATTTGCAGCAAATTTGGGTGTAACACGAAGATATTTGGGCATATTGTTTAAGAATTTTTGGTGTATGTGTGTTAATAAGTTCTGTATAATTCAAAATTCTTCCTTTCCTTCCTCCTCATCTTCTGCTGCTTCTTCTTATTTCATATTCTCATAATTCTTTTTGGGAGGAAAAAATCAAAAAAAGAAAAAAATTCATAATGTTGCAAAATCAATAGAGAGAGAAGGAGAAAAAATACAACAACAACAGTAATAAAAAATGACGATGAAGATGAAACACGTGAAGAAAAAGGAAGAGAAATCCAAAGAAGAATGAGAAGAAAAAGGAAGAGAATGAGGAGGAGAAGGAACGCGAAAAAGAAAAACGACAGTTGTGATTTCGTTCGAGTAAGAAAAAGAAGCGTTTTTCATAATGGTGAGTGAGTGCGCTATAAAAACCGTTGAGTAGCACGTGTTAATACAGTGGTATGGGTGAGCGTTCTTTTTGTTGGGTTTGACCCAACTTGTATGACTTGTAAGCAAAAAACGCTTATATGTATAACATGTATTTTTTATAAAATATTTATAAATTAATATAATACCTAAATAATATAAAAATATGTAATAAATAAAAAATATAATTTATTATCATCATTGCTATATTGTAATATAATAATCTATAATCTATAACAATATAATAATCTATAACCTATTTTAACCCTGCTAAATGCCAACATAATTCAAAACTAATTTTATAGTTATGCATTTCACTATCAGTTGCAAAAAAAATTCACACGTAACTTCTTTTTCAATCCTCCACTTAAATAATCTATTTTTTTTATCATTTCTTTAATTTTCTTTACTTCTCTTGCTCAACTATAATATTTTCACCTTTTGAATAACTCTTTAGACAACTTCCTAAAATAGACTATGATTATGATAAATGTTGGTTTTAGAAGCATGTGTGAAAAGAACAAAAGAATAATTTATGATGGAGAAAGTGTTCAATTATCATCAATAATAGTGATAAGTAATTTTTGGTAAATTTTATTATATTTTGTAATATTCAATTAAATTATATTTTATTTAGTTTTATCTTAGTTTTCGTTTGTACGGTTTTGTTCTGAATGTACTCTGTAGCTTCACTCTAATTATTTTATTAGAGTTTTTGTTGTAGTTTTTTAAAAAAAAAAATTATCATTTTTGTATTTTTTTTTATGTTTTTCTTCTTCTTTCTTTAACATTCTCAGTTGAATTGTCTCCATCCTACTCATTTGTCTTCCTCTACTGCGGTTATAATTTTTTTTTTCAATTTACTTACTCAATCTATATTTTTAATCCATTTTTTATTTTTTTTAATTTGTTACCATTTTTTACGTAGACAAATTACGTGATGTCTTTTTCTCTCGTTAATTTGATTTGACAAAAAAAAATAGTTTCTTTACATTTTATATGTACATTTTATTTATTTTTTTGACATGTCTGTATTTAACTATCTGTCAATGATGGGATGAAAAAATTTTATAAATATTTTTTAATATTTTTCTTTTTAAATTGATTTTAATTGGATAATTTTTTTATTTTCTAAAATACTTGATTACTTAGAATATTGTATTTAAAATTTGAGTATATAAATATTTTTAAATTAAACTAAAATAAATAAATTATATTACAAAAAAATTTATTAATTTTGCCTTTTACAATATTATTTGTTTGGCATATTAGCTTAGTTATTTAATTGGTATATAATGCATGTAAGAAAATCACACTTATCAAGTGTTTCTTAAAATATTCGTATACTAATTTTTTAAATAATTAATTATTTAGAGTATTGGATTTGATATTTAATTACATAAAGTATTGTATTTGTCATACAAAAGACATAAAAAATATGCACATATCAATGATAAAGTGAACAAACTCCATATAACATTAAAATGGATAAGATAAGAACTTTGTTAATTAATTTTGATTTTTTAATTTATTAGTTTTTTATATATCTTTTATTTTTTGGATTATTTTATTTTATTAGGCATTTTAATTTATTTTATTGTATTTTTTATTTTAAAAATTTTAGAGTCTAAAGAACTCCTATTCAAAGGATTCAAACCAGATGATTAAAAAACGATTCAAACCAGATGATTAAAAAGTGGTTTAAGAGAATAGATTTGAATTTGGGTAATTTAACATTTATTAATGAATAACTACTAGAAGAGATAAATTATTGCATAAATAACAGATATAAGTTGATAATATATGGGCTAATTTAGAAAACCAAAAGAAAGTAAAAAAGTAACAAAAATTAACTTTAATTTTGAAGATAAATAAAAAGATGTGACATTTTATGCATTAGATAATTTAAATAACACTTATTATATAGGAAATTAAAAATATTTTTACCTAAAAAAAATTTCATAACAAAATTGAGTTTGGAGAGAGAGAGATATAAAATTTTCTAACTAATTACAAAATTTTTCTATTTATCTTTATTTAGCGTTTCACTTTAAGTAACTATTTTTTAGCGATAATATTCAAATGATAAATTAATTTCACTTTTATAATACGATGACATTATTTCAAAACACGCAAAATGAAATAATAAAGTACAGTTTAATTAATGTGCATAATAAAATAAACATAAAACTTATATAGTAGCAGTCAAATACGATAATAACAATGATTACTTTTTGTCCAAGGTACTATATTAAACTGCGACTTTAATTTACAATTATTAATTAAAAAACTTGCAACGATGTATTTTTATATTTTTATTATTTAGTTAAAAATAATATAGTTTGATATTATTTTTTAGAATTATTGACATCAAATTTTGCTAATATAACAAAAATTTTGAATGTTTTTTGTCTTAAATTTCTTCTCAATCGAACAAAATAAGACAACTAACACGCACATCAAGAAAAAAATTATAATTTTTATACATTCAGATATTCAAAAGACACAAAAAAAATTTTTAGTAAAACTTAAACAACTTATAAAATTTAACAAAATAGTTGGTTATAAATAAAAGTGATAGACAAAATTAAAAGTTGTGATAATGATATTTGGTGATAATTAATAACCATAGAGTGAAGAGAAGGTGGAAGGAGAAGAAGACGAGAAAGGAGAACAATGCAATATCATAGTGGCGTTGAGACAATAATAAAAATATAAATTAATAATTTAAAAAAATAAAATTAAAGATAATTTTAAAAAATGAATAATAAATTTTAAAAAATATTTTTTATCAATTATAATTATGCATAAAAATAGAAAATATTTTAAATATAATTAAATTAATTTGATAATTTGGGTAAAAAATTTAAATGCTTTATGTCTTACTTTTTTTTAGCGAAACTTCAACAACTCATAAAAGTTAACAGAATAGATGATTATAAATCAAACTGATAGACAAGATTAAAAGTTGCAAACTTGCGATAATAATACTTGGTAATAATTAATTTGGGTGAAGAGAAAATGAAAAGAGAAGAAAAAAATGAGAAAGGAGAACAAGGTAATATAATAATAAGATGGCGATAAGACAATGACATGTATTTGTATAGAGAATAATAGCGAGAGAAAGAATAGTGTTTGATATTGTAAGGGATATAATAAAAATCTAAATTAATAATTCTGAAATTTTAATAAAATTAAATATAAAATTAAAAAGAAAAATAAAATATTTTTTAACAATTGAAATTATGCATGAAGATAGAGAGTGTTTTGAATATAAATTTTTATCTCGACTTCAAATTAAATACTAATTAAAAATAAATAATTAAACTTAATAACGTTTATAAATAGTTAATTTGTAAATAATGTTTTTAAATTTGTATTTTGATTTTGTTACACATAATTTTTAATTTAATAATTTTGAAGCGCTTATATATTTATTTTTATGGTCAATAAATCTGACAGTTTTTCAAAACTAAAGAAGTTATTGATAAGAAGATATATGATGAATTACAAAGAGTTTTGTCCAGATACACAATTTTATACTCTCCTATTTTGTTTATTAATTATTCTTATATTTTGATATTTAAAAACGAAAAAAATAAGCATTCTCATTTATTCTATTTTTTCACTATTTATAAAAAAATGAAGACCTCTTCATATTTAGATTCATATTTTGGCCTACCACTTAAAAAAAATAAAGACAAATATGAATATCCATGATATGTAAGTAAAAATTATTTTTTGTAAATAATTAACATGTATTTTAGTTTATATATACTCTTTTTGAATTAGAATAATGTTATTATCATTATTTTTTGAATTATATTTTGGTTTATAATAATTTTAATTTTAATAAAATATGATATAAATAAAGTCACGTCAACATTAAAATAAAAACATACTTATCTAATAAATTTAAAGAGTGAATAATATATTAATAAAAAAAATAAATAAATTTCTTAAAAACAATAGAAAAGCGGCTGAAGAGGCACGTTAGTGCCTGTTGAGCCGCTAGTAATGCGAATACCTCAAGTTTGGTGTCCAATTTTCTTTCCTATTTTAACCCTACTAAGTGCCAACATAATCCAAAACTAATTTTACAGTTATGCATTTCACTACCAGTTACAAAGAAAATTCACACGTAACTTCTTTCTCAATCCTCCACTTAAATAATCTATTTTTTTTTATCATTTCTTTAATTTTCTTTACTTCTCTTACTCAACTCTAACATTTTTACCTTTTGAATAACTCTTTAGACAACTTTCTAAAATAAATTATGACTATGATAAATGTTGGTTTTAAAAGCATGTACGAGAAGAACAAAAGAATAATTTAGGATGAAAGAAGTAGTCAATTATCATCAATAATAGTGATAAGTAATTTTTGGTAAATTTTATTATATTTTGTGATATTTATTTATCTATAACAATATATAATGCGAAAACCTCAAATTTGGTGTCCAATTTTCTTTTCTATTTTAACCCTGCTAAGTGTCAACACAATCCAAAACTAACTTTACAGTTATGCATTTCACTATCAGTTACAAAAAAATTCACACGTAACTTCTTTCTCAATCCTCCACTTAAATAATCTATTTTTTTATCATTTCTTTCATTTTCTTTACTTCTCTTACTCAACTCTAATATTTTCACCTTTTGAAAATAGACTATGACTATGATAAATGTTGGTTTTAGAAGCATGTACGAAAAGAATAAAAGAATAATTTATGATGGAGGAAGTGTTCAATTAAATTATATGTCGTATTGGTAAGTAATTTTTGGTAAATTTTATTATATTTTGTGATATTCATTTAAATTATATTTTATTTAGTTTTATCTTAGTTTTAGTTTGTACCGTTTTGTTTTGAGTACAATGTAATCTGTAGCTTCACTCTAATTATTTTATTAGAATTTTTGTTGTAGTTTCTTAAAAAAATTTATCATTTTTGTATTTTTTTTGATGTTTTTCTTCTCCTTTTTTTTTTACATTCTCATTTGAATTGCCTCCATCCTACTCCTTTGCCTTCCTCCATTGTGGTTATAATTTTTTTTTTTTTCAATTTACTTACTCAATCTATATTTTTAATCCATTTTTTATTTTTTTAATTTGTTACCAATTTTTTACGTAGACAAATAGCGTTATGTCTTTTTCTCTCATTAATTTGATTTGACAAAAAAAAATAGTTTCTTTACATTTTATATGTACATTTTATTTATTTTTTTGACATGTCTGTATTTAACTATCTGTTAATGATGGGATGAAAAAATTTTATAAATATTTAATAATCTTGAAGGATTTATATATTTATTTTTATGGTCAATAAATTTGGCGATTTTTTAAGACTAAAGAAATTATTGATAAGAAGATATATGATGAATTACGAAAGATTTTTTTCAGATACACAATTTTTATACTCTCCTATTTTGTTTATTAATTATTCTTATATTTTGATATTTAAAAACAAAAAAATAAGCATTTTCATTTATTCTATTTTTTCACTATTTATAAAAAATGAAGACCTCTTCGTATTTAGATTCATATTTTGACCTACCATTTAAAAAAGAAGAAGACAAATATAAGTATCCATGACATTTAAGTAAAAATTATCTTCTGTAAATAACTAACATGTATTTTGGTTTTTTTTTTTGGTGACTGAACATAACACAAAGAAAAAAAAACACCTAAGAGAAAGAGTAGTACTCCTCTCTAATAATAATGTCTAAATTATTAGGGGGTTGTAACCACTCTAGGTACACCTGCTTGTTTAAAGCAGCAGTCTTAGCCATTAAATCAGCCGCTCTGTTTGCTGTACGCTGGATTAGATTTAATTAAGCAAAGCCTGCCTGCTCTGTTAAGGAGCCGACCTTTCCAACTAGCCAGCCTATTCTTGATCTTCTCTAAAGAGTCCGAAAAAAGAGACCTAGCAGCTCGAGGATGATTAAGGTTCACTCCCAAGTATTTGCCTAGGTCACTAGTAAAAGGAATATGAGAAACACCAGACAACATTTCCTTCCTTCTATTAGAGATATTTCTAGAACAAATAGCTTTAGATTTTTCAATGTTAACCTTCATACTTGAAGCTTTGCAGAACAACTCCAAGGTGTGCACAACATTCCGAACTTGATTTTTCTTTGCTTTACAAAAAAGGAGGAGGTCATCTGCATTTTCCCCTCTCTGCAGACTTGGTGGCTAAATCGATGCGGATCGGTTTACCAACAGCTGACGCAATCATTTTCATGGCTTTCTCTTGATAATAGTTAATGTTTAAACCTGTAATTCTTATCCAAACCATGGTAGATCCAAAAGTATTTTCACAAGGTCTGAATGAAGAACTCCAAGGTTTAACCGCAACATAACTACCAGTAATCATCCACGGTCCGCCAAGGAGAACTTTTTCTCTATCCTCCAAGAGATCAAATTTAACTAAGAAATAGCCAAAACCGACATCTAGTACCTCATATCCTCCTTTGGTTCTCCAGACTCCTTTAAGCCTGTGCGTGATCGCCGTATAGCTAAAGTTTTTTCCAAGAACTTTGATCACGATGGCATCTTTGTAGGGCTCTGCCAATATCTCCTTTGCTTCTTCAGTGAACGTCACAGTTGGTATCTCCGAATCGCCTTGCTTACCAACTACTGTAGCCATCTTATCCCCATCAAGAGAATCAGCAACCTCCAAAGCTCTCCTTGTTGAGGCACCCACAACTTTATCTCTGAACGATATCCGCTGACCTTGAATCTTGTTATTGTCTCCTTTAATTCCCTCCTTTTCACCTGATGCATGCCCACCTCCACTCTCCCCCTTATTGCTCTCGCCGGCATGGCCGGCTGCCTCGCTATGTGCCACCCTCGAAGACTCTCCCCCGCTCTCTCCACTCTCCATTTCAAAATTCAAAATTTGAATAACAACTTACTCATGTATTTTGGTTTATATATACTCTTTTTGAATCAAAATAATGTTATTATTATTATTTTTTAATTATATTTTGATTTATAGTAATTTTAATTTTAATAAAATATGATATAAATAAAATCACATCAATATTAAAATAAAAAAATACTTATCTAATAAATTTAAAGAGTAAATGATATATTAACAAAAAATAAAATTAATTTTTAAAAACAATAAAAATGCGATT
>NC_029793.2:4870778-4884383 GCF_000816755.2 Arachis ipaensis | reverse complement strand
TATCTGTTGAACCGCTAATATATATAATTAAATTTAATCAAGTCTTTTTTATATGTCTCATTCTTTATCTTTAATTAACTTTTATTATGTCAATAAATTATTTGATTAATTTAATTAAATTTAGTTACTAAAATATGTTTTCCATGTAGCTTTGCAAATATATATAAAAGGATTATTAGACAAGAAGAGATTAAAATGTAAGAAATATAATTGTCACAATACTTGCTTAAATTCATGTCTTTTTTTTTGTTGGTCAGGAAAAAAATTCGGCTAATTTTTTTTGATATGACACCGACTGTGGTGTAATGCTGGGTTATGAAACTATGGAGAATTTTACATCGGTGTGACGGCATTCAGGTGAAGAGAAGTAATCAAACGGTCCGATTTACTGCAGCTGAAAAGGGATACAAATTGGATCGTCCGATTTGTGGTTCATGGAGGGCAGTGCATGGAAATCGGACCCACCAATTTCATGCTTAACGTTCAGATTTTTCTTTTGCACAAAGAAATCGGACTCAACAATTTCTTGGCAAGATGGAAAAAATTTTTGGGAACCATAAATTCGGACCCAACGATTTCTAAGTGCCACACTCCCGTCAAGCACCTTGCACCAATGCACCCCCATAGTGCGGTTATACACCACCACTAACCCAATATCAAAAATAAAAAAGTGAAAAAATTCATGTCTATTTGATTTTTTTCAACTGAAACTCTCAAGAGTCAAAAGTTAAAACCCTCCACTAGGGTTTATTTGGACGAGCTTCAATCCATGCAAATCCAAATGGCTTCCGTGCCCTTCTTCTCTCGTTTCCATTTGCTTCCTTTAAACCAATCATCATTTCCACCAAATTCAACCTTTCACCTTCACCTTCACAACCCACAACACCCATTCACCGCCAATGCAAACCCCTCTTCTTCTGATCACAAAGCTCAAGACTTTGCCACAAACCCAGTTCAGGGAATCGGTGGCGCTCCGAAGAAGAAGAAGGCCAAGGAGAAGGTTCACTGGGTTTGCAGCAATTGCGGCTACAGTGCAGGGCAATGGTGGGGTGTGTGCAGGTCATGTGGTGAAGCTGGAACCATGAAAGAGTTTCATGAAACCAAAGGAAGTGACAACAAGGTGAGTGGTTTTGCTGTTATGGATGGTGCTGTTGGGTCATGGCTACCTCACCAGGAAGAAACTCAGTTGCGTCCATTGAGATTGTCTGAGGTCAATAGAGGTCTTGATCAGCTTCATTGGAGGATTCCATTGTAGGTTCTTTCAAAAAGATACAAGCTTTAAATGGATCATTTGTTTGCAATTTACCATTGAAGAAACAATGTGGCAAGTGTTATATTTTTTGTGGTTTGCTTTGATTTCAGAAATGGTCCTTGTGGAAATGAAGTTTCTAGAGTGCTTGGTGGAGGCCTTGTACCAGGTTCAATTCAATATTTATGCTTATCTTTAGACAAACTCTCTGTCTTGGCCATGATTTGATTGTATGTTTGATGGGTGAGGACTAGTTCCAAGGAGTTACTACTTTTGCTTTTTCCTGTGCTCCTTATTTAAATTCTGTTATGAATTCTCCAGCTGATTGTTCTAGTGGTTACCATATCTTATGTGATTAAAGTTTCTGAAAACCCATATTGCAAGAGTACTCATGGCTTAGTAATTTTGCTTTTGTAATGTTGGGTTTGAAGGCTCTTTGACTTTAGTTGGTGGCGATCCTGGTGTCGGGAAAAGTACTCTGCTGCTGCAGGTATGGATTACTTTTCAGATAGTGAAACACTGAAACTGGATCTTCAAGTTAGATGGCTAACATTCTTTTGAAGACTTGGCCAACCCCATGGACACTTACTTTAATTGTGACACTTGAACTTGCAGATTGCTGCAATGATCACAGAAGAGTGCAATGATAGCGAAGCATCTCCAGTTGTGTACGTCTCTGGTGAAGAGGTTTGGCTTTTGCTTGTTGGTGGTTTTCAAAATTGTAAACTTAATTATCATCTCAAGTTCCTGAAAAATCTCGTGTGGCTTTTATAAAACTTATTCATTTCTCAAACTAGATATTTAGGGGAAAATAACCTCATTTAAATGTAGAAGAAAGTAAGCCTGTGAATAATATAATAATTAATCTACAGAAAAACCGTTGACTTGGACAGTGTAGTATATCCTCTGATTTACAACTGTTGTTTAATTCTTTAAAATACTTTTTGATGTAGCTTTTATTTATCATAATTTGTTCATTTATGACAGAGTGTTGAGCAAATAGGCAATAGGGCGGATCGCCTTGGCATTACAGAAGACATTTATTTATATTCAAGTAATGATATTGAGGTGATTTGTCTTGGATTCTTCTGACTTGTTTTTACCATAAGGATCAGTTGTGTGTTATTTTTTTAACATGGTTTTAACAATTTCTTGATACTACCAAGAATTTTGTTTGCCTTTTAATTGGCTAGAGTAGAGCATTGTACAGGCGTCTAATTGATGTATTGTTTGCTATTGTATTGTGTCAGGATATATTGAAAAAAGTTCAGTATCTCGCTCCTCGGGCTCTGGTTATTGATTCAATACAAACTGTTTATTTGAAAGGAATAATGGGAAGTCCTGGAGGGATTATGCAGGTTGGGAATCTATCTTGCTAAATTTCCTTGTTAACTTGCATCTTACTGAAAAGGATAACATCTGTGGTACAATTAATAGGTTTTCTGTTGCTTGAAATTCTTTGATTTGTTCATTTTGTTTCTAAGATGAATGGCCTACTTTATCATTCACACCATATCATCCCTACTCAAGATTCATTTAATCTCTATATTACCAAAACTGTCAAATGTGCATTGGCTATATCTTTTTATATGGTGAAATGACATGCCGGTTACCATGATACATGACATGTCATAGGTGTGTGACAGGTGAAAGAATGCACTTCAGCTTTGCTGCGATTTGCAAAGACAACAAACATCCCCGTTCTTTTGGTGAGCAAGCATATGTTCATCAAACTTATGCATTGTACCTTTCCTGTTTAAGTGGCATGTGAATTGTTGGCTTAACCATTGCAAATTTGCTTTTTTTTTTTTTGGTTCTATATTTTAGATTGGCCATGTGACTAAATCTGGAGACATAGCTGGACCTCGTGTCTTGGAGCATATTGTAGACGTTGTTCTGTATATGGAAGTTGGTACCTTGATGTATCTTTCTTTCGTTGTATAGTTGACAAATTCTTATTCGCATATATTCTTTGAGACTTTGACTATATATTTTTACTTAGATTCCAAGTTATTGTTCAGTTGCAAGACATGGTTCATCCTATTCCCTTAATCCTTTTGCAAAATTATTTTGAGAGTATATTTTTGAGCTAAAATCACATAGTTTTGTTTTTACTGCCTAATGCATTTTTCGCATGTTACTTATGGAATGGTTACCTTGCTGAAATCACTTCATTTTCTCTATATTAACTGCTCATTGTAATCCTCAGGGGGAGAAGTACTCCACCCATCGTATGCTTCGAGCTGTGAAAAATCGATTTGGATCCACTGATGAGGTACACCACTACAATTATGTTGTGGATCCACCATATCTTCCCTGACTTTATTTCTAAGTACCAACAACTTCAATAAATATCTGTTTGCAAGTTGCAACACGTAATATTATGAACAGATGTCTTGGCATTGACTTCTTTCTTTAGTTTATTTTCGTACGTTCTGGTAATGTCTTTATATGTACCTTATTTGCCCCTCTTTAACCATATAGAGAAGTGGTATCTTTTTGTGTAATCATGCCAATTTCTTCTACTTATTTGGTTTTGGCATTATTTACTTTACTCTCTTGTCACGATGATGCAGCAAAAAATTTATTTTTGATCTTTGTTGTCAGCTTGGAGTTTTTGAGATGTCACATTCAGGACTTCAGGCTGTTTCAAATGCGAGTGAAATGTTTCTCAGTGAGCAACATTTAGATTCGGAAATATTAGCGGGGCTAGCTGTTGCTGTGATAATGGATGGCTCCCGAACATTCCTTATTGAAATTCAGGTGATTTTCCTTTATTTCTGTTGTGGGTAATTTCACTGCCCTTTATTGTGAATATATTGCAAGCAATTGTTAGAAATGATGATGTTTTCACTTTGTAAAATTTTCTAGGAAATCAAATGCATGAAACATAAAATTCATGATTAAATCCATATACATTGTACCAGTAGTCTAAATTGAGTTAGGCTCTTGGTGCTCAGTTGTCGATTCGCTGTATCATTGCATGAAAATACTTGGAAGTTGGAACATAATAATACATAAATCAGAATTCTTTCACACATCTTTTTCTTTGGAGATTTAAGCAAATTTCTGTATGCGTGTTGCAGGCACTTTGTCTTTCTGGCTCAACGGGTTCAAGGCAAGTTAATGGGATCCATGCAAATAGAGCTGATATGATCATATCTGTATGTTGTTCAAAATTTTATTGACATGCTTTTGTATCATATCATCATCTTATTATCTTCTTTTTAGTCTTTTGTGTATCCATTATATAATCTTCAGTGCTGAGAGGTGTAGAGTAATTCCTTGATCATAGTCTCATAACTCAAATGTAGGTTCTTATAAAGCAAGCAGGTCTTCGCCTACAAGAAAATGTAAGCTGATCTATAAATGCAATATATATTTTTGTTTGTTGGCCATTCTTCCTTGACCAGTTCTAAAGCCATTCATCTGTATTTTTTTTTTACTTAACTGCTTTACTTATTTTCTTCTTGACTCGTGCTGATCAAGTTCTGTTTTGTACAACAGGCTGTGTTTTTGAACGTTGTTAGTGGGTTGACACTTACTGAGACTGCAGGAGATCTTGCAATAGCAGCTGCGATTTGTAGCAGGTTTATATTTCTAAATTTTATTCAACTGTGTTAAAACTTGCTGATCTGAAAATGATAAATGTCATGTGAAGAGGATTCGGGAGCATATGATTGAAGTTAGATGTACATGCTGCTTGGACTTGGAGAAATAATTTTCTGGCAGTGTATGATAAAAAATCAAAATTTTGGTTACACTTACCTCCTTTCTATTTATAAAATTACAGCGTTGATATAAGTAATATTACACGTGATATATTTATATTTTCTAAAATGTGACACTTAACATCCTTATAAACATAACACCAAAGAGGTCAGGTAACGATGAATTTTACTAAATCTCACAAGAGGTTAATGAAATATGTCCTTTTTTCTCCTTCCCTTATTGTTAGATTTTAGTGTCAATCTATGATGTACCTTTTCTTTTTCTCAGTTTCTTGGAGGTCCCAATACCAAATGAAATTGCATTCATCGGTGAAATTGGACTTGGTGGCGAGCTTCGCATGGTAATGATGCTTCATGAGAATGAACATTTGCTAATTAGAATTTACTAGCATTTGGATTATGTATTATTTATGTGACGATGACGATGATGATGATGATGATGCAGGTTCCTAGAATGGAGAAAAGGGTATACACAGTGGCCAAATTGGGTTACAGAATGTGCATAGTGCCAAAAACAGCTGAAAAAACTTTAGGAAATGAAGGTCTAGAAAAGATGACACTTGTGGGTTGCAGGAATCTGAAAGAAGTTATTTACACAGTCTTTCCCAAGGTATTGAAAAGAATCTAAACTATTTGAGCACTGTGTGCACCGATCTCATGAATACCATGATGCAATGGTTGAGTTGTCTCCGTGTGACCTCAAGGTCACAGGTTCAAGCCATGGAAACAGCCACTAATATAATTATCAGGTTAGGCTGCGTACATCACACCTTTTGGGTGCGGCCCTTCCTCAAATCTTATGTTAACGCGAGATGCTTGCCACGGGCTGCCCTTTTTTTATGATGTAATTAGGCCTTTAGGTGCTGGGCAAGCAAGTGCTCCTATTTCGTGTTGTTATATTTCGTTTTCTCTGGTCGAGTATCCTCATGTTTTCAGCACTGGTTGTGTACTATAAGAAAAAAGAGAAAGTAGTCTATGATGTGTTTAAATAGAAACAGCAAAAATTATGTATATATCTCATTTGTGTATGAATACCCTGGTTTCATGTGATGAAGCTAGGTTGGTTGGTTGAAGATAACAGTCTTGCCCACATTTTGTCTGTTATCACGAGTTCACCACCTTCTGCTTTTCATTTATCCTCTCCACAAAATTTGAGCCATAAGATGTTACAATCTTGTTCAGTGATGAAATCAAACAAACTTGCTTCAAATCACAAATTGGTTGCCCCAAATGAAATATATGCATGACTGACAGGACCAACTGTGAAGCCTGTGTACCTGGCCATTGCGCTATGAATGGCACTATGAGCTAGCAGAGTGCAATACACATTCAATGCTATAATACACTAATAATTAGTGGTATACACAGCTAATATAATTTTATGTTATTAATTTCTATTAAATTTGCATAATTAAAACCTCAAAAATGAGTTCGGTTTCTCCAATAATGAGTAAAGTGTTGACAACAATTTAATTATTTTACATATTTTCATTATGTATTTTATATTTTTATTAATAATTGAATTTTAATAATGTTCGGGACTTTGTGTGACGGACAGGTCGGAGACGTTCCTTGGGTGAGAAGGTGGGAACCGGCCTGGATCTGGGTCCGGTGAGCGGGACGTGCGGACAGACGACCTCCCGAGTCGCTGTGATGTGAGGGGAGAGCCATCTACAATGATACTCCAACGCTCAAGTTAGAAATGATACAGATGGCAGTGAGAGTAAGGGTGGTAATGACGTATCGTGGGGGAGGAGTAGGACCCTCTCCATATATACCCTGTCAGTAGGGCGGGTCCCATAGGAGAGGTCCCTTCTAGGAGGTAGGTATCCGGATCGAAATCCGGGCACGGGGTCCGCTAAATCAGCTAATCGGGTTGGGTTGGATAATGACCCAGCCGGACCGGACCGTAACAAATATATGCACAACATAGTTATATTTAAAAAATATATATTTAAACAAATTTAATCAACCATCTATTTTTAATTAATATGTAATTAACGACTTCATTTCTTTTTTTTTTTGTTTGGACACTGACTTCATTTCTAATTTTGCCGAGTCTTATTCTTTTATTTTTTTGTCATTTTAAAGCTTTTATCCTCATTGGGCCTAAGTGGCCCAACTAAGTTTACGAAGAATTTAACCTTTTAAAAATTTAATGGGCCTTGACAAAACATAAATGACTTGGCCTGACCCATTCCCCATTGTCTTGTCATCTGGAACCGAAAGCCCCTCTGTGTGTTTGTTTTCTGGTTTTGTGATCCGCTGCTTCGTAGGAACATCGGAATTTGCTGATTTACACTCTCATATAACATCGAAAACAATTTGCTTTTAGATTTTAGCGATTTATTGCGTTTTCTCATTTTTAACATGTATAGAGCAGCATCTTCTTCACTCAAGAGGCATCTCAAGGTCACTCTCTACTACGCTTCTCTCTCTATTTCCTTTCTTCTTTCTAATTTATTTTTTTTTAATACCACAAGTCAAATAATGAAGTTTTCAATTGATTTGAGCTAAACCCACATGAAAAAAATTGATTTTGATTTTTTTTTTGATGGGGTTGTATATTGGAAAAGTTGTTTGCTTTTTTATTTTATTCATTAAATTTATAGTTGCCCATTTTGACAATTCCTAGATTATTTTTTTCGTGCTAGAAATCATGTGACAAATAGGGGAATAGAAAATTTAGCTCTTGTTGTTTGTGATATAGATTCGAATTGGTGAAAGTGGAATGGAATGCTCATTTTTTGTGTGGTAATTTTGTTGCAAACATTATGTGTGTTGCTGTGTGATGAAATGGGACCTTGTAATGTGTGTGATTAGGGCCATGGAAGCTACTTGAGAGCCACTAGGTTTGCAACTTCAACTGCAGTGGCTACAAAGCCTTCCTCAGGTGGATTGTTCAGCTGGCTTACAGGGGAGAGTTCTAGTCCACTTCCTCCGCTTGACACTCCGCTTGGAGGCATAGCCCTCCCTGATCCACTGCCGGATTTGGTTGAGCCAAGCAAGACCAAGATCACAACTCTCCATAATGGTCTCAAAATAGCCTCGGAGACCTCACCGGTATGCGCATAGTTATAGTTCTCTTTGCTTGTGTTTTGTAAGTGCACAAAAAAGGATATTGTCCCGGGAGACCAATACAGGTTTCTCTGTATTTTTATTCTAAGGTGGTTTACGAATGGGGGCCAATATGTTGATATGTTCAATGACAATGCTACTTTGAGTGATAATAGTCTATTTGAGGTGATTGGTTAGCATAGTGATTATGTTTTTCATTTTGGTTGTTAATTAGAACCATGCAGCCTCAATTGGATTATACCTTGACTGTGGTTCCATATATGAGGCACCATTGTATAGTGGGGCTTCTCACCTGCTCGAGCGAATGGCTTTCAAGAGCACAATAAACCGTAGTCATTTTCGTATCGTAAGGGAGGTAGAAGCTATTGGTGGCAATATAGGAGCCTCAGCTTCTCGGGAGCAAATGGGATACACTTTTGATGCTTTGAAGACGTATGTTCCTCAAATGGTGGAATTGCTGGTTGATTGTGTAAGGAACCCAGTCTTCTTGAACTGGGAGGTCAATGAAGAGGTATTTGATTTTTGTGATTACAAAAGGATTGAATCTTTTTAATTCGTAAGGTTAAGTATCTGTCTTGTTTGTTTCACATTTTCATTTTCATTTTCAATTTGTACTTTTGAAATTTAATTACTAGAGATGCTACCCATGTCCTGCATCTGAAAATGAAGACAAGAAACAAACAAGCACCCTTAGTTAGCAGTTTCATTCTGTCATTCATCAGTATATGCAGCAAATGGACATTGTTCTATTGTCCACAATTAAGGCTTAGGTATTCCTATGATGTATTATGAGAAAATGAGACATCTAAAAGAGTGAGTGTTTATATAGTATTTATTTATTTATTTATTCTTTACAAGTTTAATGACAATGTAGTTATCAAGTAAAAATGAAAACGAAGACAATGTTATTCCTTGCAAGTGTTAGGGCATCTTCCGGAGAAAGTTTGAGTTAACACAGCTACCTCACCTTTTGCATGGTAACATCAATATTTAGTAAAGTCATAGGTTGTTAGAGTGAGTTAGGTTCAGTTACAAAGTATGAACAGTTAGAGAGAATGCAATCCTTGCATCAGAGATAGCCTATTACATCTTGCTATAACTTTACTTACTTTCCAGAACAGATCAAAAGAATAATTTTTTGCACAAAATAGAGAATTTTCAACTTATCTGAATCCCAAATTCTCTCATTTTGCTGTCATAATTTACTAGACTCCATTGCATTGAGAATGGAATTTAACACTAAGTACTATACCAACTCATGCACTGAGATTGGAAATGAATATTTTTTAGCTCTGACTTCTGATTAGTTTTGACCTTTTGGGGAATTAAACATAGTATGAATTGGTTGGTGGAAAATTGAACTAGGAGCTAGCGCTAGCAATCTATAGGATAATTTCCTTTCTAGTTTTCTTGTGCACTGGGAACCCCAGGAATTGTGGTAAAACCAGAGCATTCCATTTTGATAATGTAGTCTCTTTCTTTTATATATGTAATCCCGATGTGAAAAGTTGATTAATTGTTCAACTTTGGCCATTGCTGAATTTGTCGAACCATGTATTGATACAGCTCCAAAAGGTGAAATCAGAGCTTGGAGAACTTTCAAATAATCCCCAAGGCTTGCTCTTAGAAGCAATTCACTCTGCTGGTTATTCCGGTGCATTGGCTAATCCTCTTTTGGCTCCTGAAACAGCATTGAACAGACTGGATGGCTCAATTTTAGAGGAATTTGTTGCTGTAAAGATCTTTTACCCTTTCTGATATTGACTGAATATTGTTGGTTTTCGGCTTCTGGTGATCTATATGTGAATGTGATTGTTGTCTAATGCGAAAATCAGGAAAACTATACAGCACCTAGAATGGTGCTTGCAGCATCTGGGGTTGACCATGAAGAACTTCTGTCTGTTGCTGAGCCTCTTCTCGCTGATCTACCAAATGTTCCCCAACCTCATGAACCAAAATCTATCTATGTTGGGGGTGACTTCCGTCATCAGGGTGAATCAGGGGTATGTGTAACTTGGTATAGAATACTACTTAGATTTACTTGTATCTAATCATTCTGTTTAATTTATCCCGTTTAAAAGACATATCTGTACTTACCTACTATGGTATGTTGCAAGTGCAGGCTACACATGTTGCGATTGCCTTTGAAGTGCCCGGTGGATGGCAAAAGGAGAAGGATGCCATAGTTTTGACTGTTCTACAGGTGCTCATTTTGTCCTATGCCTTCAGATTTTGCTTCTTTTCTTCAGTTCTCAAAAACAGAAGGAAAAATGATTTTATATGGAAATAACAGTTCTGATCATGCAGACACTTATGGGAGGGGGCGGATCATTCTCAGCAGGAGGGCCCGGGAAAGGGATGCACTCAAGGCTATGTAAGTTTTACCGATATCTTCTGGCTAACAGTTTAGTTTGTTCCATAGTTGCCTTGATTCTTTCATTTACTTGTATACCAAATTCTCTCAAAATGAACACCTGCAATTTAATCACAAAAAGTAACAAATTGCATAATTTCATACTGAAACAAACTGCATAGCGTTCCCTGTACCAGCTCTCAAGTAACCATGGCTCTATGATATGATTTATCTTGATCACAATGTTCTATGTTTTCCCATTTGAGATGACTACAACACCTTATGCTCCCCTTGAGTCCTTATATTTGGTATATCTTCTCTAATGTTTAAAGTTGTATTGTGTGTACAATTCAATCCAGACCTTCGCGTGTTGAATGAGCACCAACAAATTCTTTCCTGCTCTGCATTCAACAGCATCTTCAACAACACAGGACTCTTCGGCATTTACACAAGCACTGTAAGACTCTTTCTGAACTTCCTTTGCATTCATCTGCATGGACAATTCCCATGATTCTCATCTAATAAGTAAATTAAGGAGTTATCTTATAGAGATTAGCCAAGAAATGGTTAATTGACTCTCGAATTTGTGTAGAGCCCTGAGTTTGTGGCAAAATCTGTGGATATAGCGGCCAAAGAACTATTAGCGATTGCGTCACCTGGACAAGGTATTACTTCTCTTTCTCTTTTGCTTCTGTAGTATATTGGTAAGGACCTTGATTTCTGTCTAATAAATTTATGATTCTTGCCATGGCAGTTACACAGGTGCAGCTTGACCGCGCCAAAAAATCCACAAAGTCTGCAGTTCTAATGAATCTGGAATCTCGAGTATGGTCTCTCTTTCTCTACTGTGCAATGGGGTTCTCTTTTGGTTTGACTCCCTTGTTTAAATTTTCGAAGGGCGGCACATTGTGTCCCCTTCTGAGAGGGCGAACCTCTCGTTTATTTTTTTCTTTTTTCCCCTTTTAATTTCTTAATCCTTGATACAATTCATTTTCCTCTTAGCCTTGAGAATTGCCCGCTTTAATTACAAATTCATGCTTAGCTCCACCATTGCCTCGTTGACCACTAAAACAAATGTGATTATAGTACCCGTTGCAATCCTCGCGAGTGTTTGCCTTGTTCTTTTTAATCTTCAATTCTGAAGGGGAGATGGGATTGGTTAGATTTCATATGATTCTTGTATGCTTAAAATAAAAAATCATTGTTTTTTTTTTTTTTTTTTGCTTTTTCAGATGATTGCATCAGAAGATATAGGGAGGCAAATTTTGACTTATGGAGAAAGGTAAGCAAGAATTTCTTCTTAGTTTTGTTAACCTCAACAAACCTCGCATCTTGCGCTTTCGAATTCTGCACCCTACGAATTTTTATTAACTAGTAATGAGCCCTCTGCAAATTGTTACTTAAGAACCTTGTTATGATCATTTCAGGAAGCCTGTGGAGCTGTTCTTGAAGGCAGTTGATGAAATCACGTTGAACGATATCACCAAAATTGCTCAGAAGATTATTTCCTCTCCTTTGACTATGGCATCCTTTGGCGACGGTGATTGACTAGTTTTTCATTTAATTACTTAATTATGGCGCTTCGAGTCTTAACCAACGATTAACAAGATGTTTCCTCTTATCGCCGCAGTTATAAATGTCCCCAGTTATGAATCCGTCAACAGCATGTTCCATGCAAAATGAGAATTCCTGTATCATCATGATGTAACATTTCCAAGAGCAATTCTGGAAAATAAATTGCAGAGAAATTTTTGCGTGGATCTGAGGAGCCATTTGTTCAGGTTCCAATTTTTTCCCCCATCTTTTGTTCAAATGTAATGTTTTATATATTAGTGTATGGTCTCATGATTAATGTGACATTATTTTTTAAAATCATTATTAATGAATTATTTCTCTATATTCTTAGCTTATGAGAACACAAAAGGGTAACATTCTTTTTTAAATAAGTACCTGATTTTCTATTTAATTGTAGAGTTTAATTTTGATGCATTACTGACAGTATAAAAGTTTATACAGTCCAGCAATCATGTCCTTTTGGATGACCATTTACGGTCAAGGTAAAAAGTAGTTACTTTTGCTGATGGCCTGATGTGATATTATATAATTGAATACACGTATAAAATTGTTTTACATTGAGAGTACATCAAAATTAAATTTTCAGTTGTATGCATAATGTTTGTGGATTGTGGTACATCTAATTGGAAAGATTATGTTTGAATATGAAAGAGAATGAGAATAAATTATCATTCATCTTTAACGTTCATTCAAAGTTTCTACTTATGGTATCCTTATGGAGTGTCTTAAAAACATTTCTTATCAAAACTAGTAAAAATAAGAGTTTAGTTTTAATGCACCGATAGCATAAAGAATTTTGTGCTATCATTCAATTAGATTTATGCATTTAGATTAATAGAAAGAGCAAGCTTGAAATACAAAATTAATTCATTTTACATTTCAAGTCCTAATAAGTTCATCTTCCTTCACCAACGAACTATAGCTCAAATGGTACTCACCTAAAGATCGCGAGTTTGAATTTCACTCCTAAGTTATTATTTTTTGTCGTCTTCAAATATTGGTCTCCGAACTTTAGGATTTTTTTATGGATTACAATTAGTGTGGAATTAAGGCCTTGCTTGCAATAATGTTATCATTTTGATAAGTGACAATGTGAGAGAAGTCTCTTTTTCCCATCTTATAGTGTAATTTATTTTTCTATTGGGTGTTAGTCTCGATTCATTAAAAAAAATCATGCCAAACTACCAACTCCACAAATTAAAAAAAAAAATATCAAGGTACCTTCAAACAATTCATCCTTGATAAAGAAATAAAAAATGCTACTTGAACTCTCTTTTGGGATTAACCACCATCAATATTTTGTATTATTTGAACTCATTTTTTGTATTGATACCTGTGCTATTATAATTTTATTTAAAAATTTTATCAAACAAAATTATTTGTTTTTTATACAAATTTAGACTTTTATACCGTGTGAGATTAGTGAAGGAAGATTATTTTACACCACCATCTTGATTTTCTTTTTCTCGATAATTTTTAAGCTTTCGACTACAAGTGGAACATAGTTTGAAGCATAGAATGCTAGTTCAGTTTCTAAAAATTTTATATTTATTTTAATATTTAATTTAATTTTGTTTTTAATGTTTGAAATAAGTTTCAATTATATATCTGCTGTTAAT
>NC_029793.2:4867819-4870460 GCF_000816755.2 Arachis ipaensis | reverse complement strand
TTAATTTTTTGACAAAACTAAACTTATAATAATTTTGAAAATTTTAAAAACATTAAAAAAAAAAAAAACATATTTTATCCTGAATAAATCTAATGAACTTTATCAAAAGGAACCATTATTGATATGTTGGACCCTAAATATAATAATGGTTAGGTAAGAAGAATCTCGTCAGATAAAAGATATCTCAGTAAAACTCAATTCCAACATCTGTTTGAAAGTTCATCATTTTTACATAAATGCAATTCTCAAAATTTAATCTTAAACTTATTGAAAAAAAAAAGGGTATAAGATCTATAAACAATTGAGTATATATTAAATAGATTTGGTAGGTATTTAAATTTATGCTATGATACATAAACCTTTTTAATAAACAGTAAAGATTATGCATGATATAAAACAGAACCCAGGATAAGATAGAAAAAAAAAAAATTCTACTTCAATTCGATTTTTTGATATAACAGTTAAGAGAATTATTTTAATTTTTTTGTTTATATCTAAGTTTTTTTTTAAAAAGGAAATTAAAAAATTTTCATTCATCAAAAATTAAAAAAAAAATGTGGCTATAAGATTTTAGACATTTTTATACTTCTTATGTTTAAAATTTTAACTCGTAAATTCACTACAATAAAAATAGGTTAAATAATAATTTAACTTAAAATAAATAAAATACATATAAAATAAATTTTAAAATAAATACTAATAAAATAATTGCTATTTAATTCAATTTGATTAAAGAGAATTTTTAATATAACTTATAAATAATAAAATATTTGACTTTCTATAATTATAATTATTATCTAGTCTAATAATTCTTGATATATTTTATAAATAAATAATTTAGCCATATTTATAAAAAAAAATTACTTCTCTTAATTTTTATTCTTATAATTAGATTAATTGGCACATCATAATTATCAGTTTATCTGATAAAGTTCGTATTCATAATAAAAGAATTTCAATATGCAAGAGTCATGGAATGAAGCCGTTATCCGCTTTGTATTTTTAATACGGGGTTGATGGTGGTGTTTTTTAATAAGGTAGAAAATTGGTGTGTTTTTTATTTGTATGGATATCACAAATATGAGAATTAGATTTGTGGTGTTAAATTTTTTTTTTTTTTTGATACCACAAATTTGAGGGTCAAATTTGTGGTTTATATTTTTTTTTTCACAAAACTGACCCACCGATTTATTTATTCGTTAAAAAAAAATTTTAGTCCACACAAATCTAAGGCTCAAATTTCTCTACTATCCTAAATCGAACTCTAAGTTTTGTTTTAGAAACAAAACTGAGTCTTTAATTTGTGAATTTCAATTAAAAAAAAAATTAATCTCCATATCCATAAAAAATACACTATTTTTCCATAATAAAGCATAACACATTTTAAACTTCCATAACTAAAAAAGTTAGCCGCTGTTATCCCCTCCCCAAAAATAACTTTATTGGTAGTTGAGAAACAGATATAATGATAAAGATAAACATTGAAACAAAAAATGAAGTAAAAATTTACTCACGTTTAAATCCCTAGTATATATGAACCCCAAAAAAAAAGGTTCAATGACTTTATGAGGTTCATTTCAAATAATCCAAAAATTAAATAGGATACCTCAACGAGTAGCTTCACTTTATAGAGAATCTCACTAAAAACGGGCAGATAAGAACAAATTAACTAATAAAAAAAACGTGAATAATTAACCTAAATTAAAGTGCTAAGTGTAAGATATAAAATTGGATAGTTTGGACAACTATACTAAAGGTACATTAAAAATAAATTAAATAATATATATTTATAAAAGTATTCATTTAATATTTTTTTACTTTGGCATTTTTCAAGCTATTGCCTCATGGAAAGCATGCAAACTTGAAGGAGACGGCCATAATTTGCCCTTTCTCCATGGTCTTACATGCATGCATATGATAAGATATTATATATACTAGTATACTTTATAGAATTAAGTAGACAAAAATACTTAAAAATACTTAATTATTGGTTGTTATCACTATCAAATTAATGTGTTTGTTTGGGTGATATTAAATTAATAGAAAAATATTTTTTTAATAAATTTTTTTTTTTTGCATTTCAAACATAAAATTACTTTTATTTTTTTATAAGATCTTTTTTAAAAAAATAACTCAAAAAAAATCTTTTTTTTTTAAAACTCACTCAACCAAATTTAATATCTAAAATAATGCACGCATGGATCATGTACGTAATATTTTATTCTTCAAACTATACCCATTAATTCAATGCAAGAATGATTGAATTATATATTTATTAGTGGTATGGTCTCCTTTACCAGCCTCTTTGTCTTTTAATCAATTTGATATAAAGTTTATATATATACATATAGAGAGAGAAAAAGAGAGAGAGAGAGATGAGTTTTGAGAAATTTTACTCATAAGGTTTGAGAGTTTGACTTTCAAAAAATTATTTTCAGAGGATTGTTAATGAAATTGAAATATTTAATTCATGCACATCAAGTTACAATGTCCCAAATGAAGTTTTAAAACTTGGCTTCAAGAGACATTTATCTGTTTATTTATCTTTTTACTTTCAATTTTTTTATGGTATATTAGGAACATGAATTTGATCTTAATTAATATCATACATATTACTCAATAATTTCATCAGTACCACTTC
>NC_029793.2:4866734-4867803 GCF_000816755.2 Arachis ipaensis | reverse complement strand
TGACCAGAAAAATAATAAATTATTCATACAATAATGTATTCTTTCATTTTCATATGCTACCCAATAAATTATTCATATATTTTTTTTTTCTATGTAGACACATTTTTCTATATAAAGAACAAAAGAGTCACACATAAAACCATCACAAAGTTTTTGTTACCTACCTATAGCTACAAAGCCACTATGAAATTAGTAGCACTTATTTTCTCTCTTTCTACAATAATCATATCATTAGCAACACCATCATCATGCCATAGCTTAGCATTAGAGCATGGATTAACCTTTTCAATATTCCCTCTAAGATTAAAATCAGGGTTAGGGGGTCACTACATTCCTGAAACATCATGCTCAAGTTGGAGGCTTGGTGTTGAAGCACACAACATCATTGAATGGACATCAATTCCTAAAGAATGTGTAGATTATGTTGGAAACTATCTTTTAGGAAAGCAATATAGAGAAGACTCAAAAGCAGTTACTGAAGAAGCTTATAAATATGCTAAGAACCTCAATCTTATTGGTGATGGTAAAGATATTTGGATTTTTGACATTGATGAAACTTCACTCTCTAATCTCCCTTATTATGCTGACCATGGATTTGGGTATGCTCTTTAATTATCTATGCATCTACACTGGTTTTTTTTATTATTATTAGTGTAAAGTATATTTTTTGTTCTTAAAGTTTGGCAAAGGTTTTAAAAATATTCCTAAGCTTTATTTTGTTTCAATTTTGTCCCAAAAGTTTTCGATTTGCATCAAATATACTATCGGAGGCTAAATTTTCAAAAAATTTAAGACCAATATAACAATAATACATGAAAATTATGCTTGAGTTGCTTGTGTTGAGGGGTTGTTCTTATGAAATTGTTGTTAAATCGATCTTAAATTTTTTGAAAAATTAGCCGTCAGGGGTATATTTGATGTAAATCGAAAACTTTTAAGACAAAATTGAAACAAAATAAAACTTAGGGATATTTTTAAAACTTTTGTCAAACTTTAAAGACAAAAAATATATTTTACTCTTATTATTATTATTATTATTTCTAGTTGTGAAATTAGTGTTTTTTTATTT
>NC_029793.2:4861249-4866654 GCF_000816755.2 Arachis ipaensis | reverse complement strand
AATAAGTTAACAAAATCCTAATTTTAATTAGACAACCAAAAAGTTGTTTATTAACAATTTTTTTAAGTGTTTCAACAATTTTTTTTAAGAGAATGTGTATATATACAACATTAATAGTAAATTGGAGTTGGATCCGACGGTTCTTGTAGTGAAACATTAAAAAAAAATGTACATAACTGACTAGGACTGCACTCGTATTGAATATGGCCTAAAATTTTATTTAATATGCATACACTTATTGGATACGATATCTGCATTTTTTACAAGTCGGATCGGATCGGAGTATATCTATCCACATATTCAAAAAAACTGTTACAAGATCCCGTTTGACTATTTTTACAAAAAAATGTTTAAAAAATTCATTTTTCACCTGTTTAAGCCTATTTATTCCTAAAATATTATCAATAAAAATTCTTTTGAATAACAAAAAAAAAATAACCCAAGATTTAAGTTTAATTATTCTAAATTGAAATACAACATAAAAAATTAAAAAAAGATATCATAAAACAACACACTAAAATTTATATCACATTAGAATTTACTTTCTTAAACTATGCTATTTATATTATATGAAACATGCGGATATATGGATTTGCGGATTGGATCTGCAGATATCACTACCAAATCTACAATCCGATCATACCATAGTACGGATCGGATCTGATCTGATCTAACTCTGCAGATGGAATAATATATATTCGCAAAATTTGGATCGGATGCGAATAATTACCGCAAATATGCAGATATTATCAAATCCATATACAACGTATAACTGATTTCAAATCTATATAGCATATACAACTTTAATTATTTGTCTATTAATTTTGTTTTGTAGGGTAGAAAAATATAACGCAACGTCATTCAATGAATGGGTTGATCTTGGAACCGCACCTCCACTTCCAGAGAGTCTTAAACTCTACAAAAGATTGTTGCGTCTTGGATTTAAGGTTGTGTTCTTAACTGGAAGGCCACAGTCCCAAAGAGATATTACTCTTAGGAACCTCAAAAATGCTGGCTACACCATTTTTCACACTTTGATTGTCAAGTAAGCATTTTAACTTTGTTTATAATAATAATTGTTCATGGTTCTTGTGATGATTTATGGTAAGACTACTATCACAAATTTCATATCTCTTAAAGATATAATCTTTGAATAATTTATAAGCGTAAAATATCTCTTACTTTATGAATTAATTTTGAAGTTGAATTAGATCTATCTCAATTGTAATATAATATCAGAGGTTTATTTAGGGCTGTTAAATGGGTTAATTCGGCCAATCTAAGCCCGACCCGTTAAGCTCGTGGGTTAAATGAGCTGGTATGTTTAAGCCTGCTTTATTGGTGGGTCAAAATTTTTTAGTCCGGACTGTTTATGGTCAGGATGAGTTAAATCTTAAATGGATTAGCCCGTTTATTATTTAATTTTATTTTTTGAAAAATATTTTGACAAAAAATATCACTTTTAGGTCAAAAACTTTTATAAATAATAATTTTTTAGTTGATGGGTCAGATTTTCGGGTCGGATCGAAAGAAATATTGGCTAAAAAGTGTTGCTTTTTTTGAAAAAAATGTAAAAAAAATTAAACGGGCCACCAATTTATCCCGCAGGCTAGCTCGTTTAACCCGTCATTTTTTCAAGTTAATCGGGTTCAGCCTGTTTAACCCGAAATTTAAACGGACTTAATTTTAGAGGCAAAATCTACTCATTTATTCATTTAAATGAATAAACGGGCTGATTCAATGGGTTTAACCCATTTTAACGGCCCTAAGTCTATCTGATATTGTTGGGTCACTCGCATTATAAATAATTTATAAGTAAATTAATTATGATTTAAAAAATACTATTCATATATCAAACACTTTTAATATTCCTATAAAAATATGATTGTTACTAATTAATTGTGTATTTAATTTTTTTTTAATTAACAAAACAAAAAAACACGTATTTAATTATTAAAAAATATTGATGTCCAATCAGTATTTATTATTGGGTAATACTATAGTGCTTAAAAACTTTAGCAGTGCTGAAATGAGTTGGATAGAGTATTAGATTAGCACGTGTTGCTTTAAAGTGACATGAGGAGATAGAAAGTCAGTGGAAGCAGTTGAGTTGCAGAATGGTAGGTATGAGATGTCAGGTAGTTATAACACAGGAAGATTTTCGAATGTACCGTCGTACCGGTGTATCAGTGATTTTTAACCGTTGATCTTAATTATATATATTATATATATTTTTTATAATTAAGATCAACGGTTAAAAATCACTGAAATACCGGTATGACAGTACACTTGAAAATTTTCCTATAATACAAAATTTATGTTAATTGAGATGGTTATAGCTTTTTAACTATTATAACAATTTGGCTGTTTTTGTATTGCTACATATGGGCGTTTTTGGTAGGTACATGGATTGGGCTGGCTGGAAATTTGGGAGGTTAAAAACAAAAATTCTTTCAATTGAAATGTTGTTTCTTTTTTCTTTTTGGACTGATGTCTATAGAGTACCAAGAAATAAAATTAAAATTTTGTAAATAATAAAAATAATTTATTAAAGAATATTTTGGTAAGTAAAATTTAATGATAAAAAATAAAATTTTTGCTAATGGATATTTTTTCAAAAAATAATTTATTTTTTCTTAAAAAATGAATAAAATTAATATTAGTTAACATAAAAAATTTAAAATGGATTAAAGATGAGGTTTTTTAAAAGTTAGAAGGGAAGAAAATGTACATTTATAAAATAGAGGAGAGAAAAATGTTATTTTAGCATCTCTCAAAAGAGTGGAATTTTCTCTAAACTCTTTATGTGTACGTAAAGCCTTAGTATAATGATTATAATTTTTGCCTTGTAATAAATATATTTGAATTTAAAATTTGGTTGAGATTAATAATAAATATAAACTCTTAATATTTAATATGTGAATGTGTAGTGTAAATAAATGTTATAATAATTATGACGTCTAAGATTGGAGTTATTCATCGATCTTCTTGAAAAAAACACATCTCTCATATCATGCTCACATGAATTTTGGTAGATATATTTATTTAATTTTCTCTTTTTCTTTTTCCTGTCTTCCTACAGGACTTTATTTGTCTTTGTTTTTTTTTATAAAAACAATATCTCAAAATTCAATAAAAGGTAACAAATGATGATAAGTACTTGTATAAAAGAGGGGAAAAAAAGTTTTCATGGACACTAAACATACACAGAGAGGTGAAAATAAATAATTAAATTAGCATTATCTTTATTAACAATCTAAATCAGTGTATAGAATTTAATTTTTTTTATACTAGCAATTATTTGTTATGTAATTATTAAAATTAAATCTTTGGTTTAGAATTTTTTTTAGAAGGGTAAATTGAATATCTTATAACTCTTAGATAACGTTTGTTTTGAGATACTGAGACAGAGACTCAGACTCAATATTATGTTTGTTGGTTCAGAAATTGGTACTAAAATTTCTGTTTCTATCCTCTAAAATTTTAGTATTTTAGTATTTCTAAAAAGTGGGGACACAGAGAACTAAAATTTTTAGAGATAAAGACTAAAACTTTAATAACATTTTATACCTAAAATACCTTCATTTTAATTAATTAATTCCAAATTTATCCTTTTGTACAAATTAAATTATAATTTCATTCTTATTTCAATTTTTGTCTCCCACTTTACACCAAATAAAATACTAAAATTTATTTCATTTATCTTTTAGTCTCTATCTCTCAGTCTCAATCTTTTCATCTCTATCTCTCCACTAAACGCTACCTTAAATATTATAATATCGCAAATTCGCAATACTCACGGACACAATATAAGATACTCACGCCCTCAACATTAAAAGTTTTTATTGATCTCAACCAAATTTAGAATCTGATGAATACACCTATTACAAGACAAAGGTCATAATTACTAGACTATGATTTTTCATGTGATCTTTGGTTTAGAGCTAATTAATCGTTTTGAACATACATATTCACCACCAGAAGCAAAGTTTTGAAGATCTTGGAAAGAATCAAAGCGGGTCCAAATTAACAAAAGGAGAAAAGATACAATCTTTATGACCAATTATTGAGAATATTATATTATATATATATATATATGATGACATGATTATTAATTAGTTTATATCTATTATACTATTATATACTACAAATATTTATTAAAAAATAATATTAATAGATATTATATAATTATAAAAAGAAAAAATTAGTTAATTTATAATTATTATTAAATAAAAATATAATCAATTTGAAAATAAATGAGTTTATAACTAAAATTAAAATAAATTAAATAGAAGTAAATATATTTGATAAAAGATATATATATATATATTAATTTGTAAACATGATAATTAGAACTGTGATAGTCTGGTGGTTGTGACATGCCTTTTTTTTATTGAGGACAGGGTTCGAACCCCACTTCACTCATTTTGCAAAATTTTAATTACCAGCGGTTCGGTTGGACCGGTTTACCAAGTTTGACCGATTTTACCGATTTATTACGAATTTGACCGGTTCATACCGGTTCTCATCCTTGTGCAGTCTAATTAGCGGACCAAATCGATTTAAGATCCGATTCATCGATTTTTCGGTCGAATTAGTCGGTCCGATCCGATTTTTACAACACTGCATATAAGTGCAATAAGAATATAAGATGGTAAAATACAGTTTTTAAAAATATTAACTATATATTCATTTCAGATGTTAGTCCCAAAAAATATTTTCATATCTCATCAAAACCATATACAAATTTCTTTATATATTTAATTATGTATTTTGCTTTTTGAGAAAATTATAATATATAAGTGCCCGCTTAAGCCAATCCCTATTGGGGGGAATTTTTTTGTTGTACTTTTTGGGTCATGAGGAAATGTTTGGTCTTTATTACCCTGTTGTAGTGTTGTGGGCTTAAGTGGGTACTTATATACACCATTGCTCCAAATAAAATAAATATGAATTCAACTAAGTTGGATAAGTATTATAGTGACTCACTAATTCACTTACTAGGTATTGGAGGTTTGAATTCTATCTGTTATATGTAGCAATTCATTGATTAATAACAAATTTTTAAATAAAATTTAGTATTATAACAGATTAATCCTTAATTTACAGTTGAGAAATATAATGAGAAACAAATAAAAAAAATTCTAAACTCTAAAATTAAACTTGTAAATATCATGGTCCATCTTGTAAAATAAGAACATAATAAAGCTAGTTAGCTTTAAGTTCAAAGCTAGTTATCTTGATACAAAAAGCCCACAAGCTAAAAATTTTCATGTCCAAAAAAAAAAGAGAAAAGCCACACCCTTAAATAAAGTTTAGATAGAAAAAAAAACGAATTATACTATTTGATGCATGTATCTCTTAATATTCTTCCAGTCCAAAAAGGAAAAGAAAAAAAGTCCCTT
>NC_029793.2:4860064-4860914 GCF_000816755.2 Arachis ipaensis | reverse complement strand
GAGAAGGTTGGATAAACAAGTATTTTTATAATTAAATTTTAATTAAGTCTTCAAAAAGTTGTTAACTTTTCTAGAATAAAACATAGTAGAAAAAGTATAGAAATGATGTATAAATAACACAGGACACAAAAAGAAAAAGAAGAAATAAAAAAAAAATTAAAAATGTAAAAGAAAAAACATCAATGAGTCAACATCGGAATGAGGAGGAAGAAAGAAAAATTAACAAAAAAATGCAAAAAAAAAAATGCATATGAAGAAAAGGAAAAAATTGAAAAAAAAAATGTTCATTTAATGATACTTACATCCTTAATTAGTAAATTTTAACTCCAATTTTAGTATTTTACTCCAATCAAATATACTTACACAATTTTAGTTGTAGATGTGTTGCATAGGATGTTGGGGGAGGCTGTGAGGAATGGCCGCATTGCTCCACTGCTGGTAGGGGAGATCTTATTGAACTGTCACACCTACAATTTGCAGATGACACTATTTTATTCTGCCCGCCGGAGACTGAAACAATTGTTTAATGGGCTTTAATTTGCAAATAGCCTTAAATTGAATTGTGCACAAACCCTTGATGACAAATAATACTCCAAAAATTGGAGGATTTTTTTGAAATAAATGGACTTTATAAGAAGCAATGGCAGGAAGCAAGCTCTTTTCAAAAGTTTCTATTAATTTGCCAGCTGACACCTCGATTTGGATCATTTTCTGACCAAATTAATTCATATTCTTTTTTTGTTTCCCAGTTTCAAAACCCGATGCAATAACTAATGCTAATTAGATGGAATCTTTCATTATTTTTCACACATTACCAACATCCTCTTTTCTTTTTTTTTTTTTTTGGTTA
>NC_029793.2:4855351-4859930 GCF_000816755.2 Arachis ipaensis | reverse complement strand
TATTAGTATATTACTAGCATCCTCTTTGCTTCCACATGCTAATGACACCTTATCTAATTGTTTCAAAAATCGCAACCACAAAATGCTGTTTGTATGTGAGGTACGTATATTAAAATGGTACAGCGATTACCGAGATATAGGATATGGATCTGTTAGGAAACATAATAATTATGTGGACAATAAAAATATTAAACAATAGATATTAGAGGTGTTATTGATTTGGTTTGGTTCGATTTTAGATCAAAAATTAATTGAACCGATTTATTTGGTTTTTATAGAATACCAATCAATCAGTTTGTTGTCTGTGCAATAATCGAACTAAATCGAATCGAACCAAAAACGGTTTGATTCGGTCGGTTTTTTTTTTATTTTTAAATACTAACTAATAAAAAATTAATCTCAGTAAAATGATGTTCAAAACAACCAATAAACTGAAATAACATTACATTCAAATTCAACACAATTTCAACTCATTCCAACAACTAAACATTAAACATTGCATTACTAAGCCACTTCTTCGGTTTGGTTTGGTTCTGCCGAGCCAACTGAAAACCGAACCGAACTGATCGGTTTAATTCGGAAAAAAACTAAATTTTTTTAGTTTTCTATTCGATTGTTGTAAATTTCGGTTCGGTAACTTACGCCTCTAATGGATATATCGCATGTTCAATTTATTAGGTGTGTGAATGTTTATTCTAATATTAAAATTTAGGTAGATAATTTAGGAGTGTAGTATATTTTTATTTTCGGGCCTGCTACACATACAAGTATCCAAGCTTCCAAGTTGGCCCAGCCCAAATCGAAGACACGCGCATAAGGAAGCATAACATGGCGCGTCAAAATCACGCGCTCAACACAAACAGTTACGTATGGCAGACTCTTCCACTTCCTCCACTTCTTCCACTTCTCAAAACGCTTCGAAACCAAGGAAACGCTCCCAATTTCGAGCAAAAATCAAAGTTCAAAATATAGAAATCGTTGTTCGAAACCTCCATCAAAACAACATCAAACTCTCCGTGAAGAATCTGAAGACAAAACGAAGCAAATACACTCAACGTAAGTTCATCAAGAAAACCTCCCAATTTTAGTTTTCTTCTACGTCGTTCTTCTCTAGGGTTTACTGTGCTATTATTCTTGCTTCTTTGTCACTATTTTATTGGTCCAATTTTAAAACTCATTGTTCATATTGTTTATAAAAATTATTATCTACCTAGCAAAGTCCTAATTATAGTTAGTTATTAATTGAACTTATCTCATATAGCATCTTGAATGATGTTAGTACACTCAGCATGGATTGCACCTTACCACAATATATATAAATACCTTACTACCCTTTGTGATATTAATATAAATATACAATATTTTAATCAATTCCAAAATACAGTTTCTGAATTCGCATTTTCTTTTCTCCAAGAACTCTCCTTCTTGATCTCTTTTTCACACTACAATTCTTAGAACACCTTCTGCCCTCTCATATCTTTCATCAAAAGAAATCTAGATAAATCACACATCATGAAGGGAATAATAATGGTATTATCAAATTTACTAATGACAATATGACCCTCCTTGAATGTTTATAGCTTTAGGAATATACTAATGTTTTTACCCATAATAACATTACGAAAATATAAATTTTTTGAGGTTATGTCAGCTTTCTTCTTATATTATAGATTATTGCAGAAAATATTTATAAAATCAAATTACTTTTACAAAAAGATTATAGGAGAAAAAAATTATCGGTTAATAAAACCATAATCTTTGTAGATTAAAAAGATTCAACTCCTGGCATTGGTAATTGAAGCAAGTAATGCTGAAGAAATGGATGAGGAACATTTTTGTACATGTAAGTGCTCAATATTCATGGTAGGTACATTTAGCATCTTAAAACAAATATTCCTATATAAGCAATTCTACTCAACCATTTAATTATTTTTTACAGATTTTTGAAAATTAAAAAAAAAAAAGAAAAAAATAAAAAAAATAAAAAAGAAGAGAATTTGTTAATTTTAATCACTGTTGATTAAGTAATCAAATCTTACCTAGAACGTCAATAAATAAACTTAATCCTTAAGAAATAAAAATCACCAATGCTCATCATAAGACATCAAACATAATTTGATCTCATCTCACCCCACACATCAAATATACATTATGCTTAGGGCTCTCAATTCATATCCTATTTGTGGGTATTTAATTCGGTCCAACCCGTTCGAATAGGATAGGCTATCCAATCCGCTGCGGGTAGAATAGAGTATAGTTCGGATATGTCTGCGGGTAAGGTAGAGTACGAGTTTAGGGTATATCCTACCCTACCCTACCCGCACCTCATATATAACACATATTTTATTAAAAAATAGGTATATAGTGAAGGAAGTGAAAATTGAATCGACAACCTCCTTTATGTAATGACTTATAATAAGTGAACAACCACTAAAATAGTTAGTTAATTTAGTAATTTAGAGCATTAGTTTTTTATTTTTTATGTTATTAATATGTATAAAATTTGAAATGATTGAATTTTATATTTACTTTGAAAAAATTTGATATTTCTGCGGGTAGGATAGGGTAGGTAAGGTTTAGAACTTTAGGGTGTAGGTAGGGTTAGGGTTGAGAGATTCTCAACACGCAAATAGGATAGGGTAGAATTTTAATAAAATTTTCAACTCGCGAGTAAAATTAGGGTAGAGTCCAAACCCTATCCTACCCTACCCATTGCCAGCCCTAATTATGCCTACTAATACATAGGCTCAGATATGATCTCTAATCTAATATTGGTCGAACATCTTTCAAAAATTAAACTTCAGCTTAATGCATGTGTAAGAAGTAGCTAGGTGCTGGTCCAAACCCTAATTTGGTCCACACTACCATTTAGATTACAAATAAAGCTAGTGAAAAAGTAATTTAGGATTAGATTAATTAAGGATCCACTATGTTTTAATGTTGGGTAAAAAGTAAAAAGAGCATAACACCAAGTAGAAAAGGACAATGAAAAAGGCCCATTAAACTTTTTGTAAAGTTAATGATGACATTAACCCAAAAAGTAAAACGAGGTTAAGATATACATGAGATGCCTGCTTGTAATTAACAGACACTACTTGAAAGAAAAAACAATTAATCAGACAAAAAAAAAAAACAATTAAAGGTTAATTAAAGTATATTTTTCAATATTCTATTATGTTTATCTATTTTATTCCCTCAATGTACGAATATAATGAAGAAACCTATGAGTTATTGTTTTAACCATATATAGTGAAGTAATAATTTAGGTAATGTAACTTTTGTTATTTATTACTTTAATTAAATCACTATATAATAGAATAAACAAAAAATTAAAAAATGTTTCCTAAAACAAACAATATATTATTTAATAAAGTATAAAATTAACAGACTTTAAATAATTCTGTTACAAAAATGTATGAGGACTAATTTATAGTATTAATAGATTTCTTTTTTTTTTTCCGAGAATTACAGTACCAAACTCCAATATATATAAAGCTTCAATTTATTGAGAATAAAATTTTCTTAGAATAAAATCATCTGATATTTACTTACTTACTTTTTTACCAATATATCAAACACATTCTTAAAATTTTAAATTTAAATTAAAAAAAGTGAGATTATATTGTAACAAAATTAAATTAAATATATCAATTATTGTGATGTACGGATCCAAGATTTAATTATTTATTTATTTCAAATCATTTCACCCTTTGGTTGTGTTTTCAAAGTCCAAAGGGATTAATAAGATACAAAACCACGGTCTTACCCAAAATTTCGATTAGATTTAACTAATAACTGTGTGCGTTTAAAAATAATAAAAAAATGTGAAGCTACATAATCTCAATAGAGTAATAATAATTAAGAATCCTATTACTTCATCCTTTTAATTATTTTTTAATATTTAAATAATAAAATTTTAAGTATATATATTTTTTGAAAAATATTATATAAATAAAAAATAAAAAATTTTGTTTATTATTTAAAAATTAGAAAAAAAAGTTAGGATGATAAATTAAGACTTTCAATTATTTTTCATCTAAATAAGCTTCACCAATTAGTGACGAAAGCATAGCAGCAAATTAAGCTCTTAGACCAAACAAATTGGACGACATTATTGCTTAGAATAATAAACCGATTTAAATATTAATTAACTATTAATGTTTGAATCACAGTTTCACTATACAGATAAAATGCTTGTTTAAGGAAGCACTTAATAGTTTAATGTGTTTTGGCCATTTCTCAACGTCTCTTTTTCTGTCTGTTCAAACAATGGGAGGGTATAAAGAGGTTAAAAAATTAAAGGAAGTTGATGGAAAATTTTTTATTTTATGAATAAATTCTGAAGATACCTTATCATCAATAACAATGATTTTTTTATTGTTTAACATGTACTCTTTGATCTTAAAAGGTGGAGCATTGCAGGATCTAAATATTTCACCGGTTAACAAATACTTTATGATATTTTTTAAAAATATTATAAATAGAAGATTTGAATATACGTAAACTTGAAAGGGTTTTAATGTATTAAAAATTTTAATTTTTTTTATTTTAATTCTTTTATACCAATGACGGTAGGTTA
>NC_029793.2:4849775-4855302 GCF_000816755.2 Arachis ipaensis | reverse complement strand
CTTAAAAATTATTTATTTTTATATCTTTTTAATTAAATATTAATTTTTAACTCTTTTTAATAAATAGACACCATCTTTTAGGCATGATAGCATTCACCTAATAATAAAATGAGGAGGCAAAAAAGATAATAGAGAGCGTCGAAGACAGTGAGAGAGAAGGTCCTTATATAGGCACACTGCACGAAATATTGACAATGATGTATGCATGACGTCATACTTATTCTTTCCAAAAGGGTTTAACAAATACTTTAAAAAAAGACATAATTAGTTCCATTAGTTTATATCAATTTTAAACAAACAAATTTATAATTTTATTATGTACTCCTGTGTTTTATACAATAAATATTTCTTAAATTAAAAGAAAAATTTTATTTTTTAATAAAATTTTTAATATTTAAAAAATATTTGTTAGCTAAATTATTTCCTTATATATAATGTTGTTTTGTTTTAACAATATTTACTTAAAAGTTTTAAGTAAATATTGTTAATCCGACCATTTTTTTTCTATTTTTCATTTAAAATATTAGGCAATTTTTAATCAAATTAAAATAACATAATGAACTAACCTAAAAATCATTAAGTAAGATAAACATTTAAAAATTGTTAAGTAAATAAACTATGAATTTTGTTACATATTTAAATATTTTTAAGGTTTAATTATTTTGTTAGTCTTTATAATCTCGCGAAATTTTCAATTAGGTCCTTATACTTTTTTTTATTTTAATTGAGTCCTTACACTAAATTTTTTTTTTAATTTGGTCCTTACATTTTTTTTTCTTTTATTTAGGTCTCTATACCAATTTTTTTTAGTTGAGTCTCTATAAAATTAAGTCAATTATTACTAAGAGGAATTTAATTGAAAAAAAAATTAGTACATAGATCCAATTAAAAAAAATATATAAAGATCTAATTAAAAATTTTATAAAAACTATAAAAATTAAATAGAGTAATTAAACCTATTTTTAAGTTAGACCAACGTTTTATAATTTTTAAAAATTTTCCACTGGCAAGCACGTGAGGTTATGGCTATAGCCTATAGAGTAAGAGTAGAATATGTGCATGAAAAAAAAAATGCGACGCGAAATCCAAAAAGAAAAAGAGTTCTAAAAACCCATGAGTCAAATGAAACCCTAATCATTGCTGATATGAAATTTAAGATTCAAACACTTTACACTTCTCCCTTCAACACCCACGCGCTGCCTCAACGCGTGTACTAAACTCTCTCTCCCTCATCAACAATAATATTAATTCCTTTCATTTTCTCCTCTTATATCTAAAAATAGAATTTATTTAACTTCTGTCTTAAGTAATAAATTAAGAATCTTTTCTAAAAATACAAAAAATTTAAATTTTGTATTTATTAAATAAAAATATTTACGCGTGTACTCTCCCTCATCAACAATAATATTAATTCCTTTCATTTTCTCCTCTTATATCTAAAAATAGAATTTATTTAACTTCTGTCTTAAGTAATAAATTAAGAATCTTTTCTAAAAATACAAAAAATTTAAATTTTTTAAATTTTGTATTTTTACTTTAGAAGATAAAATATAATCTAATTTCTAACATTTGAATAATTTTTTTTTATATTTTTTTTGGTTCTATTTATGAAATAAATAGTAAAAAATTACATTTTATTTTTTAAAGTGAAATTCAAAATTTAAAGAATTTAAATAAAAAAACAATTGGTAATCACTTGTAATTAAAAAAATATTATTTTTTGGTTGAACTAGCTACACATAATATGTCAAATTTTGAGTTTGATTTAGATTCGGTTATCTAAATAAAACGGCGTTATTGCGCTATGTTGTATTCATATACTATTGCTAAGTGTTCTTGTCTGCGAAATAGGTCGGCTCCTAGTGGCAGATGACTATTGAACTATCATTTTGGAGGCTGAATGTCCGATCCTTGAATCCGAGCTTTTTCCTTCCGATGTGGCGTGAGAGTATAAGCGGTGGAGAGGGGGAGTGTACCTGCAAAGGCACTCCAATGCTTAAGTCAGTATATTGTATTGTTCGAACTCCGCAAAGAAAATACCTTACCTTGCTTTTATATGATGGGTTTCTCGTCAGTTATGTTTCGAGCATTAACGTCGGTTTTGAAATGATTGATAACGTAACTGACTGCTACCCGTTTGGACGTCGGTTATGACGGGAACGTTAATTGGCCGAGTTATAACGTGTGATACCAAGTTATAACTCGTATTGATAACTGCCATATCACAGCCCCCAAGCTTAGCCTGAGGAGAGTTTTTAATGAAGCAGGTTGAGCTTCTTGATGTGTTATAACTTGGTTAGACGGGTTACTGACGGAGCCCCCAGTTCAACATACTTTATTAAAAAATTATTGTTTAGACGTGGGGAGTCGTGTCCACTTTTTACTGAGGAGAGAGAAACATTGATGATAGTATTAAAGACTTGTGTTTCCAAAGTAGGCTGTGTCGTTTGATGTGACTAAGGCAGTAGTTTCTGCATTTGAAACGTTTGTTTGTGGTGGGATTAATTGGATTTATTGGTTTCCAACATGAAGTTATAGCCTGGTAACATTTGACGTTTGGGTTTTGCCTCTTTGGGAACAGAATGAGTAAGAGAGTTATGTATGCTCTGTCTTCTTGCTTCTGATTTATTATTTCATTCTTCCCCCCTTCTTGTTTGCTTGCTGTTTTTCTTAATGGGGTTTAAGAAGGAGAAAAAGAGTGAGATTGACTGGTCTTATGACTGGGTTAGTGAGGATGTGAAGTTCCGAGTGTCCCTATTCTGTGATGAGGATGCTGTTAAGGAGGTGAATGCAGCGAAGGTTGTAAGGGCTGGTTTTGGGTTGCAAGTTGAGTTACTACCATATAACAGTGATGATAGGGTTTATCACCAGTTAAAATTGTTATTTTTTTATTCTGTATTTATTCTATATAAATTGTTATAGAATATAGATGTTTCAAAATTTATACATAAAATCGTTATAGAGCGTAGATATTTATGTAAAAACTAGTTATCATTGTAAACTGCTATAAAGATGCGTATAAAAGTTTACGTGAAAATTAACTACCATCATAAATTCTTATAAGATGTAAAAATTTATACAAAAATTGACTACTATCATATATCATACAAGATATAGCGGTTTACACGTACAAAATTTAAAAGTTTATGATGCTAGTCAATTTTTTCATAAATTTTAGGGTAAAGTATTAAATTGGTCCTATATTTGGACGTAATTCTATTTTAGTTCTTAAGGTTTAAAGTGTTCTATTTAAATATAAAAAAAGTTTCATTTAGCATCAATTTAGTCTCACAGTGAAGTCAAAGTTAAATAATTAACAGAATATCCCACATAATAATACAAGAACAAAATCAATAATTTGGAGAACAAGTACAAACTCCAGAGGCACAAAATCAACCATTGATGTATCAATACATTTATTTATCATTCTCTTTAGTTTTATAGAAAATATTTTATTTATATTGTAAAAAAAATAATAAATAAATGTATTGATGTATCCATGGTTGATTTTGTGCTTCTGGAGTCTGTATTGTTCTCCAAATTATCGATTTTGTTCTTGTACTGTTGTTATGTAAGACATTCCCTTAATTATTTAACTTTGACCTCAATGTCGGACTAAATTGATACTAAATGAAACTTTTTTGATTCAAATAGAACACTTTAAACCTTAAGAACCAAAACAGAATTACGCCCAAACATAAGGGACCAATTTAGTACTTTACCCTAAATTTTACATTCTATAAAGATTTATAATAATTTATTTTTACATAAACTTCTATATTTTTTAATAATTTAGATATAAATTTTAAAATTTTTATAGTAATTTACATAAAATAAACAGATAACCAAAATATAATCATTTAAAAAAAATTTACAATTAAATAAAATTAATTCATCCTTTATTTATTTATACAATTTGTCCTATCCTTTAATTTAATTCTAATTAGTGTAACATTCCTTTCAAATTTTCACATGGTATATTATTTTCACTCTACTAAAATGCTCAAAATCCTGATTTAGAATTTAGTTATCTAATTATGACACCCAACAATTGCCTCATTTGGATCTTGTTTCTATGTAATTGAAAGCAGGTTTGCGTAGAGACTAATCTTGCTACTTATCTTTTATGATGGTAATAAACATTCTTCGAAATATTGCAATGATTCTATCTCAATTTTGAATGACTTCGTGACTAATATATAGAGCTGAAATGTAATCATGATCATACCAAGATATAATTATGTAATGCAGAAGTTAAACGAAAGGGAATAGTAAAATTATTATTCTTGATTTGCGGGGAAAGAAACCATGGAAAAATTTATAAATATACCATAAATACCGATATTTAATAATTTTAGTCGTTAATTTTAAATAATATATTATATACATATTTTTATAGTTAAAATTAATTATTAAAAAACGTGAACACTAATATTTTATCAACAATACTAGAAAATCAAGAGGAGATCAGTCAAAAATTTGTCAAATGTCTCTAGGTGAATCTAAAACCTCTATGTGGATGGTGTTTATGCTAGGTATTAGAATATTTTTTCTACTAAATATCAGAATGTTTCTTTTTCATACTAAATGAATGTTCTTTTATATATTTTATAAATTTTTTTATATACTAAGAATCGGAATTATTGGAAGTTTCGTGATTCCCGTCTCTATTTCTCTAACATATTATTCAGAATTTTAATTTGAAATGAGAAACAATTAATATCAAATATTATAAATTAAAAATAAATTAATTAATTAAATATAATTATAAATTAATTAAATTATTTATTTTTTAACTGACTATCTCTCCTATCAGTAGCGTATCTCACATTCATGTTTTGAATGTGGTTAACAATAATTTAAAAAATATTTTAAATTATAAATTAATAAAACTAATTCCTATTAATTAAGTTGTTTCATTGTTGACTGATTAGGACTTGGTTCCATATACTTTTTCATATTTTATAGCTAACGTTTTGATTTTGGAAAAGAATTAGAAAAACAAAAAGAAGTAAGATGATTATATATATTGACATAATTATGAGTTTTGCAAAAGCTGTATTTTCTTAGTAACTTTAAAAAAAAAAAGGGGAACTCTTAGCTTTTGAGAAGATTCCATTGCTAAGCTACTTCGCTTCGATTAAAATAATTTGCTTCCTAACATGAGATAAGACAATGGAAAGGAACATGTCTAGTAGTGTCACTATCTTTGGAGATTTTCTTTTTCCAAATTGAAAATGCCCTATTAATCATGATTCTGATAAAGTGGAAACTCAGGTGTGCAGTCGATTTTACATAAATATCTGAGAGTCGTTAAATAATTTGATTGATTTGACTAAATTTTTATCTAACAGCTATCAGGTATTAACTTCACGTAAAATCGACTACACTTGAGTTTTCACCTTTGGATAATTGGATCGAATTGTCTGATTTAATTGGATTAATCAAAAGTCGTTTATTAGACCGATTTTGTTTAAGAAAAAAATTAATTATGTTAAATTGGTCAAATAAATTTAGTGTTTTAGCG
>NC_029793.2:4847325-4849465 GCF_000816755.2 Arachis ipaensis | reverse complement strand
GATAAATTTGATTATTAAATTAGATAGTAATATATGATACATAATATAGGTATATTTTAATTTTAATTTTAATTTTAATGCAATTAAAGAATGTCATGTTGCACATTTTGATTGTCAAATTAATAATTAGTCATTGATATTGATAATGATATATAAAATAGATAGAGTGGTTGAAGGAATGAGAAATAGAGAAAGGAAGAGGGAGGAGGGTAGAACTCTTTAATTTTGGAGGGAAATATTTGATTTCAATTGTAACGAGGGAGTGATATGCGACATATTTTGGTTGTAAAATTAGTAAAGATGAGAGAAGAACTCTTTAATTTTGGAGGGAATGATTTAATTTCAATTACAATGAGAGAGTGACATGTGGCACATTTTAGTTGTGAGGAGGAGAGGAAAATTCCTTAATTTTGGAGAGAAAGATTTAATTCCAATTGCAATGAGAAAGTGATATGTAGCACATTTTGGTTGTAAAATTAGATATATATATATATATATATATATATATATATATATATAGTTTCATTCAAAAATTTAATTATACATTATTATTACATTGATTAAAAAAATATATTTAAATTAATTATTTATTATTTTTAAAATTGCAAAAATACAAAGATACACAATATATAATATTGAAAAAAAAGGCCAAATTCTTTACTAGATGTAAATAATTTGGTACATTAAAGAAAGACATCATTCAGGAGAGAGAAAGAAAGAAAAAAAAATTGAAAAAAAAAAAAGAATGTACATTAGCAAACTTTGTTCTATCCTTGAGTTTGTAAATTATAAGCACAAGGTTGGAAAAACAAATTCCAAGGTAAATAGTAGTACTAACAAACATCACTTTAGACTTTAGACTTTTTGATCCTCTCTCAGATATTCCCTTTTTCTTTAGATTCTGAAACTGACATATATAGGGCATATTAACCAACCAACCAACCAAAACCATGTCAAAAATTCCATGATTCTTGACCTTGAAAATTGGATGGCCTATGCATTCTAACACCACTTATGCTGTTCCTTGCTGCCATCATTTCATTGAGTGAAAGCCTCTTCTTTGGCTCAGGCCTTTGCTTTGGAGCACTATGACACCTTAATTTTGCATTAAAAGATTGAGTATTTGACATGTAATTTGGATAATTGGAATAAGGCCTAAAAAATGTGTCCCCTCCACACACACTTTTAGCCGGTGTGGCCGGGGCAATTTTAGGGTGCGCGTAGTTTGCGAATCTTGGAGTGTTGTGTGCCGTCGAATACCTACATTCGTCGGCACTCAAGTACCAATCGAAATCTTGAAGGTGCCGGCAATCTGGGACCGAGATTCGGCCAGGAAGAGGGGATGAGACAGCGTGGTATGGCGGATCTTCGCCACATTCGGACATTGTAGAGGTGTAACGCCTTGACCTTGATGATCTAGTCTTGTAAGTGTCAATTTCAACAATTTTTGGAGACTCATCAAATCCATTCAATGATGCTTCATAAGATGTAGGTATCATCATCCTTTTGCTGTGGAATTCACTCCTTGTTTCATCAAATCGTTCCTAGTACAAAAAAAATAAACATTGTCTTAAATTAGAATTAACTACAATAGTCAGTTTAAATTTAAGGTGGAAACTCAAGTGCAGTCGATTTCACGTGAAGTTCATAACTAGTGGACTTCACGTGGAGTTAATAACTGAGAGCCATTAGATGATTTGACTGTTTTGACTAAATTTTCATCTAACGGCTCTCGACTATTAAATTCACCTGAAGTCGACGGCACCTGAGTTTTCACCTAAATTTAAAGTTGCATTTGGTTTGCGTTTTTTATATTCAATTTCTTAAAATTTGTGAAGAAAAAAAAAAAACACAAACAATAAAGATAAAAAAACAGAATTTTATTATTTTTGTTATTTTCTTTTTTCACAAAATTTTAAAAATAAAAACATAAAAAATAAATCATCTTATTTTGAATCCAAAACAACTTATAATCAAAAGCCATCTAGAATTAAAAGCTTTTACCAGAGATTTTCTTGCAAGAACTTCCGGGAGGAACCTATTGTCTTTGCTCATGGAACGGCGGGCGCGCTGCGACCGGACGGCGGCCTGAGCTCGAATTAGAGCCTGCATACTGTGAAGAGTTGCGGCAGCCCTCTTT
>NC_029793.2:4843706-4847314 GCF_000816755.2 Arachis ipaensis | reverse complement strand
CTTTCTAACTAGAAAACCTCTAACAAGAGCTTGTATCTTAACCAATCCTTTCAGTGCTCTAAGAGCCTTCCTTGCCTGAAAAAAAAAAAATGAAAAATCTTGGATTTAATGTTGCTACTAGAACATTCTATAATTATACAATATGCATTGATCAATAAAAAATTTTGAAATTATGAAATTATCATTATCATTACATTGTCAAATAGAGCATTCAAGATGGTAAAAGGTAAAAAAGTGCACCAAACTTGTTTAAAACAGAAAATGGAGGATTTGGATGCTAACGAGGCAAGTCAAAGGAAAAGTGCATATGCTAATGCTAGTTTCAATGAAGAAAAAGAAAAAGGACATTTGAGAGAAGAGTCACTGTTTCATTAAGAATCTAAAACCAACTTTCTCACCTTTTTAGAGAGAGGGGGACAAAAGAGTAGGAACCAAGCAATTAACTTCACTTATACCAACAAAAACAAAAGATGTGTTTTTTATAGAAAAGATCACAAAAACAATGGAAATACACAAAAAACAGACATACCCATTTGTGAAAACAAGCAATAAAACATCAACACCAAATCAAAATTTGATTTTTAAACATACCCAAATGAGAAAACAAGCAACAACACATTACCATCAAATCAAACTTTGATTTTGAAAGAAGATAAAGTGACATACCAAATAGCCTCTGAAGAAAGTTTGGATTTTTACAGCAGCCCACTTGTCTCTGCTGCCACTGAACAATGTGCCTCTCCCTTGGCTTGTCAGCCTAACAACTGCCACCGCCGCCTGCGCAGCTGCCACGGCGGCATCTGCAGCCGCGGCAGTGGCAGCTGCCACAGCAATTGCATGCTTGTTCTGCTCACTCTCAGTGTCAGCAATATAGGATCTAATCCAAGCACCATCAGAAGAAGAATCCAAAGCTGCACCATTGGAAGGAGCAACAATGTTTCTATTATTATTATTATTATCCTTCTCTACTTGCTTAGCAAAACTCCATCTTTTCTTCTCTTTCTTGTCATAAGAAGAAGAAAAAGAAGATGTTATTGTTGCCAATGACCCTGAATTTTCAATGTGGTGTTGATCCTTATTACTATTCTCTTTATTCTCCTTTTTCATTCCTAATAGACCCTTCAACCACCTTGTAGCTTTTCCCATAATAACAACTTCTCCTTCTTCAACACTATCACCAGAACTAGAAAGTGGAAGAGAGAGTGTTAAAGTGGGTTTCTCAAATGTAGCAACCAAATCCAAATGGATCCAAATGTGAAGGTTTTTTTTGGTTTGGTTTGAAAATGAGAGGGAGGGGTGTGAATATTGATGATGATGCAAGCAAGCACAAAGGGATTGTAGAGGGAATAGATTAATAATAAACGGTGCAAAGAGTTAGAAAAGCATCAAACCTTAATAAATGGGGTGAAGAAGGAAGAAAAAAAAAAGATTTAAAATTTTGGATAAAGATTGGAACTTTTTTTGAAAATTAACTTCTGACAGCACCTCGTGAAGAACTGCATTAGAAGACAAAAAGAGGGTCACAGAAAGTTAGCAGAGAGAGCCTCAAATGAGAAAAAAAAAATTAAATTTTGTTTTTAAAAAATAAATTAAAACAACCCCATTAAAATAGTTGCAAAATTTTTCAAAATCTAACCTCAGGAGTAAAGAGACAATAATTAACAGACAAAGCATAACGATGAAAAATCACATTGAAAAAAAATGGTAATAAAAATAGGCCACAAAAATCATGGGGAGACCAAAACTGCAAAACACAAAATCAGGAACTCTTATTTTTTTCATTTAAATTCAAAAAAGAAAAAGAGCGCCGAACTATCCTTCCACTCACTCAACTAAAATAAAAAAAAATCACTGCAAATTCTTGTAAATTTCTTCCCTTATAAACTGCAAAACTTTCTTGAGTTTCTTCTTTTTTATCTTTATTTTTTCTTTATCTTTCTCTTTCTGGAGCAACGTGTACACTACATGTCTACATACAAATGAAAGATTATATGATACTCACTGACAAAGTCATTTCTGATTCAAAACCTTCAATGAGTATGAACTATAATAAGAATTGCTGTTATTCCAAGAATATCGATATGTTAATTGAAATTAAGGGGTAAAATAACTGAAATATCAGTGTTTTAGAATATAAATCTCTCTTTGAATTTTTATATCATTTATTCATAGAAAAAATTCTTCATTTATTTAAAATATTAAAAAAACAATTATTCCAATATTTTTCAAATAAATTATTCTTATTATATATTATCTCATAGTAAATAACAACATGTTTAACCTAAAATACGTCGTACCCACTTTAAAGTTCAAAATTTTTTTTGTTATTTACGCGAGGTAAACACTAATTCGTTGTGGATTGTAACTCTGTTTAAGGGCTTGTCACTAGCTAACGAGTTGGTACATACACAAGACGAAATTCAAATTTTTCAACATTTACTTAAGCGGACTAATGAGTTAACCACATCAACCCAATTTAGTTCTAAAGTTCAAACTTTAATAAAGGCTAAAACTAGCTGTGGAAACAGGCCAAACTTTACTCTTAACAGACTTTACCTGTCATGTAGTTAATTGGTCTGGGCCTGACCTGTTAGACTTTTTCAAAATACTAAATTTGGCCTGATTGAACATTTGAACCTATAGTAATATATATTAACAAATATTACAGGTTCGAATCTCATATCTTTAATAAAAAAAAAAAACATGCATTAACAAGGGACTATACTATAATAAAAATGCACACTTTGTAATCTTCTTCTTTGTCCCATCTAAATATAACATATAAACAAAATAGATTATGACATATATTCACAAATTATCACATAAATATCCTTCATTTTTTTTCTTCCTTATTTTTTTATTATTATTGTAACAAATAGTAGTGGTTCCAGAAACAACTTTCTCGCTGACCATGATGATGATGATGATTCCACTGAGCTTCTTTTTCTATTTTCACTTACCCTTTTGCTGCTACAACCACAGTTCCTTATTATTAATATTCTGCTGCTGCAAAACCTGAAACACTATATTAGTATGTGTTAGTAGTATCCATTTGTCAAAAGGGTTTTTGATTTCTAAGTGGAATGGTCAATGGTGCTATATATTGCTATCATTTTATTGAACCTAATTATGAGCAATAAATTCAGCCTAGTTTTTTTTTAGCTAACAAATTTTAATATGAAAAAAATATGTGAATTTTTTGTGGAAATAGATTTTTTAGTGTATATATAAATGAGTGAACCGTGCATATATACAACATGTGAATACAACAATTTAAGAAAATATCCTTACATAATATCTTTAAAACTAAACACTAACGTAAGAAACTATTGTGAGTTTATGACAATTATTTTCCTTAAAATTTGAATTGTGATAATTGTTTAGTGAAAAAATTTGACTGATTAATAGTGAAGTTTTCTTTCTCTTTCTTTTAATTTGTGCCTGATTTAATTTGTATGAAAGCCAATATCCGTTTTTATTTAACCATTTTTCTGACTTCTTTTTATTCGAATCCGATTTGAATAAAAACAAATATATTTGATTAACTTATTTTTAAAATATTAAAAATAATTTTTAATAATTTATAATACTAAATATTTTTTTGACAA
>NC_029793.2:4797026-4842667 GCF_000816755.2 Arachis ipaensis | reverse complement strand
GTAGATACAATTTTTTTGGTATAACATTGTTAAAAATATATATTTTTAAATATTAAATCAAAAACCCTCTCCTAAAAAACTAATAAGCCTAACAACAAATAAAAAGAAAAAAGAAAACAATAAAGTAATGACTCATTAATAGTTGTTATCATAATGTAAAATAATTTTTCATAGTGAATTTTTTCTCCAAAAATCTTGACAGACAGCCGGAAGCCCGTAACCCTCTAATAAATAGAATTTAAAATATTCTCTTGCATATATTAAGTTTTTCTTCGTTTTTTCTTTAATTAAGAGTGAAACTGAACCCAAAACTTTTAAATAAAGATAAAGATATTATATTATTTAAATTATAATTTATTGGCAGATGGCAATTTTTTTTCATATCTCAATTTAAAAAAAAAAAGAAGATTAAATATCAATCCAACATAAATATCACAATTGTGATAGCTTTAATACGAGGAGAAAAGAAAGTAAACAACACTACATTACATCTGAAAGTTAGTAGCGATTATGGAACCGGATAGCAGTGGTTGTTAATCCGCTAATTGATAACGTGCGGCTAAACATTTAACAGCGGTTAATAGTAACTACTGGAATAACCACTGCTATATGGTATTTTATCGCGATATGTTTTTGCGGCGGTTCTAACCGCTACTAAATAGTAAACTAGACTACTTGGAGATAGCAACGATTCTGCAAAATGCCATCTTCTGAAAAGTTGTTTTTCTAATATAACAACAGGATTTTAATCGTTGCCAAATGTCATATTATGATTTTTTTTTGTTGTTTAAATCCGAATTTTCATATATAATTATTATTTTAATTCCTGTTACGTTCTTCCACTACGTAAGTTGCTTTAATTTATTAAAACAACCAATAACTAATCAAACTAAAAAACACAAAATAGAACAAAAATATTTACGCAAAAGTTAATCATTATAAGAAAAATTTGTCTTCAGTGCATCAATTTCTGTAAACAAGAAATTAATAACTCAAAAGTCATTAAACAGCGAACAATCAAAAAGTGTTCAGACTCAAGTTTCTCTATTTCCATTGACTTGATTCCATGATTTTTCATTCAGATCATTAGTGCCAGAAGATCATGTTGCACGGGATACGGTCGGTGCACTTCCCAAAGCTTCCAGATCCGCAGCTACGTTAGGTGACAAATTACCTCCTTGTTGCTGGATTAGGTATCTTAACAAATTTCTCATTGTCTGTGTCTTTGCCTTTTCCTCTGCTGCCTCTGCCTTTAGTACTGCTGCCTCTGTCTTAAGTTCTACAATCTCCTTCTGATACTCCTCAATTTGCACACTGGAGTCCGACTGCTGTGGAATATTAGGAAAACACTGAGTGGGACATGGCCCGAAACCCATTCCACGAACTCGTCCTGGGTGCTCCTTGCCAAGAACTTGTGCGAGGGAATCATTCTGCGAAAGCCCCTTGTGGGATGCGTCTTGGCCCTCAATATGCTCAATTGCTTCCTGTAGACATGTAATATTTGGAGTTACACTAATTTTAGATCTACAATTGTAAATTCAAAAAGAAAAGTGAAAAATTAAAGAACATGACTTACACCAACAACATGCGCATCTTCATTTATATACGTGCCATCCTTTTTTTTTATGTGACATGGTCAATATCTCTCCTCTACCAATAGGTATTCCCTGTCGTTGCTCCTATAACATTCATGTGGACACAATCATAGTTAAAAAAAATAATAGTTTACTTTATGAATTCAGACGTTGGCTTGATTTTTTTTAATTTATACTTGAATACAAACTCAAAATGCACTGATAGTACACGAGAAAACTCCAATCGTAAATTTGTGCACATTATTATGTAATAAATATTTTTTAATTCATGAATTATTTTTTACGTAATACGAAATCGAAATTATATCTAATGCATTAACTTACAGTGTTTGAAATATGTTTTTCAAAAAAAAAATTATTAGCGAGAGCTAGAATAGGCTTAACAAGGCAATGTTTAAACAAAAAATTTCAAGTTAAAAGTATATTGCAGCGGTTGAGAGAAAACTGCTGCAAAAAGTTCATCAAACATATTTGTCCATTCGATATTTTGCGGCGGTTAAAGCAAAACCGCGGCGGTTAAAGCAAAACCGCTGCAAAATGTGACTCTTTTAGTAGCCTCTTCCAAATTCGTCGTGCTAACCGCTGCCAGATTCTATTTAGAAATCGCTGCTAAATATCCGTCACTATCTGCTGATTTTCTTGTAGTGATAAGTGTTAATTGCTATGGATAAAAACAGTCCACTACATTAATAAACACAAATTCCAAAATATATCTCTAAATAAACAAATTTACTAATTAAGAGGATTGATAACTTAAAATCATACCATAAAAACAATATTCATGGACTTGCCGTAAATGAATAGTATTATTTATTTATTGTTGGTTTTTAACACCTAAACGGCTAAATCTTAGAAATGGGCAATATTTTAGCGAGTAAATCCCTAAAGTAGTTCCTCAGATTGAGCCCGTGCACCAATGTTACCCCTAACTTTCAAAATGCTCTAATTGCACCCTTCAGATTGAGCTCCGTGCGAAATTCTGATCCTTCCACCCAATTCCGGCGTGACTCAGCAGCCGGAGCGCTGAGTTGGCTGCTTATGGTCCACGTAGGCAGCCTTAAACGGCTAGCTGATGTGGAGTGTCATTAAAGAATCTCCGAATTTCCCGAATTAGTCCCTGTTACCAATTATAAACCCTAAAGTTGTTCTTCCCTCTTCCTGTGTGAATTGGTTCGTCGTCCAGCTCAAGCTTTTCTTCCCTCTTCCTCTTATTCTTCTTCTTCGTCCTCTCCCGCCATGAGTGACAGTCACGCTTCTCGAAGGTCGAATCGCTCATCTGCGACCAGAAACTGGAAAGGGAACAATGTGTGCAGCTGGCGTTCAGCAGTTCCAGAGTGGTGTGGTTGTGGGTGCAGGCCTATCCTTCAGTGGTCAGGGACGGAGAGTCATCCTAATAAGCCGTTCTTCGGGTGTCCGAATTATAACGTGAGTGCATTTACTGGCTAAAATTTCTAGTGTTGGTTAGTTGAGGTAGTTGTTTGATAAGGTTGATGCATATTTGCAGACTAGTGGAAAGATTTGGTGTGGGTTATTTGTCTGGGCAAATTCTGTACAGGATGAGGTGCCGTTGAAGTTTGATGAAGAAGATGAGCATGGTGTGATGAAGATGAACATTGCATGGAAGGTGGGCAAACTAGAAGCAGATGTGAGAAATGTAAAGCTGATGGTCCAAGTGCTTGGTTTAGGGGTATTCGTGTTATTTGTGTTTGTGTTGATGTTACTGTTGAAGGTTTGATTAGGCTGAGAACTGAAACATAGAACCAGTGTAATCCAGTTTATGAACAATGTAATTGACATTAGTTTATTTTTGATATATTGAATGACTATTTGGTTTTGTTTTTGTAAATATAATTGAACACCCAATTATGTTATGGATAAGAAACAACAGCAAAACCTTACATAAGGCATAATTCACAACTGAATGACAATAACACTAGTTCATATAAAATTCTGCAATAATGCATTGATGACAATAACAAGCAAAAAAATACTGAGCATTGTTTCAGCTAGATTTCAGAAACTTAGTTAGTATTTAAAAGTTGCAGAGGTGTCTATGAATCACCATGACCAAACAAAAAAGACTAAGATAATTATTTCACAAAATATTACAAACTTTCAGAATTTCAACCAAAAGCTAGGAACATAATCACTTCTTTTTTGGCGGTTTGAACCCTGTGGTGGGCACAAACTTGAGGAAGTTGGCCAGCCTTGCTGCAGTTGCCTCACTAGCTCCCTCCATTGGATTGAATGATGCAGAGCCAGTTGGAGTAGGTGACCTTCTTCTAAGTGGCAGTTTCCCAGGTCTTGTAGGTGTCTTCCTCTTTTGTTCATGCTCCTGCAATGCAGACAATACCTTACATAAGGCCTAGAAAATAAGATGATTGTCAAATAATAAAAACACATTACATGAAGCATTATTAAACACAATACCTTTTGGGAGTTTTCAGCTTCAGAGTATGAGGGCTGAGACAAATCAATCTCAGCCTGCTGGACATCCACTTCCACATGAGTGGCAGGAACAGGGGCAGATGCAGTAGCAGTAGCAGACGCTGTTGCAGTTCCAGAGCCTGTAGCAGTAGCAGAGGCACTTGCAGCTTGAGGTGCATTGGAAGTAGTTGTTGTAGCTGACGCAGAGGCAGTTGCAGTGACATTCTGAGCAGCAGCCTTAGGGTCTTTAGCAGCAGCCTCCGCAGCTTTCTTCTTCGCAGCCTCTGCAGCTTCAGCAGCCTTCTTCTTCTCACACCCTCTTTTTGTATGACCTTTCTGCAAGCAATACTTGCAAGTGAATGGTCGTAGCTGTCTCTTCAGAGTGGTGGTTGGCTTTGATTTCTTGCTAGACTGACCCTCCTCATCCGTATCCTTCCTTCTCTTGGTTTGGAGCTGTCCAGGTTTCCTCTTAACCAAAGGTGCCAATGGTCTGTTGTTCTCAGATCTTTTCTATAATTGTTGGCCAGGTAAAGGATTTATGTGGTGGGAGTAAGTGGCTTTGTACGACTCCATTGTGAGGAGCTTGTGGCAGAAATCCGCTGGCCACTTGTTCACTCTAGCAATAACAGCACATGCGTGCACACATGGGATTCCTGCAACACATGGGATTCTAGCAATATCAGCAATAATAATTAGGTGCATAGTTAATTAGACTCACTAGCCAAAGTACTTAAATAATTAAGTAACAGTTAAATACATTACCTGTTAGGATCCAAAACTGACAAGTACATGGCTTTTTTCCCAAATCCACTACATGGTGTGCATGGTGTCCATGTACCTCGAACTTCTCGTATCTGGTGTCTCCAGCCCATATTGGTTGCCATTACCCAGATTCCTTCCTCAGCTTCTCCAGTCTGCTCTTGATCACTGGGGAAAGTATCCCCACATGATTATCCAACTTCACTTTATTTTTGGCTATCGTCCTCATTACGAACATCCTAACCTCTTCCAGCAGTGTGATTATAGGCTTCCTCATAGCTTCCTTAATCTTTGCGTTGAATACTTCGCACGCATTGTTACATATTGAGTCTAACTTTGACTTGTGACTGAACTGAGATCTTGTCCAAGAATGTGTTGGCCATTTTTCTAGGTATGCCCAAGCCTCCGGATTTAGCCGCTTCAACTTTTCCCTATGTTCCCTGAATTCCTAAAAGGTTGTGGCTCGTGCACAATCCCACAGCAAGCCTCTTAGCTCCAGATCTTTCCATTGCTTGTTGAAATTCTTCCACAAATACCATACACAGAAACGGTGATGCACATTGGGCATCACCTCCTGTACAGCATTTATGAGTCCCTGCAACACAAAGTAGATGCAAATAATAATTAACTCAGATACAGCCGAGAGAAGTTTATAGAATACACAGTTATATGTTCACATAATAGATGTTGCTTTTTTATATTTTCACCATAGTAGACCCTGACTTTTAATATTTTCACCATAATAGTCCCTGATTTTGTATTAAACGCACCATATTGTCCCTAACTTTTGCTATCGTGCATCTAAAGTAGTTCTACTCACATATCAGCAAGCCTCTTATATGATCCAATATATTATAATATAGTGAAGGCAACCAAACAGAAAACTAAATCAGAAGGGATTAGCAGCCATGTACCTTTTGCATATCAGAAATGAAACACCAACCATGTGTCTTGTAATCTCCCAAATCTGCGTGCAATAGTTCTAGGAACCATTTCCAGTTGGCAGTGTTTTCAACTTCCACAATTGCTCATGCAATGACGTATATGTGGTGGTTTGCATCCTACGCAACAGCTGATAGAATCTGCCCTCCAAAGACAGTTTTCAGGAAAGCACCATCAAGTCCAATGAGTGGACAACATCCTGCCTTAAATCCATTCTTGCAGCCACTTAAACACACATACATTTTCTCAAATATGACATCACCATTTGGCTATGGGATGGTGCAAATTTGGACAGTTGAACCCGGGTTAGTCTTCAGCAGTGTCTCCCCATAGTCCCTCACCATTGCATACTGTGCCTTTTCATCACCATATACAAGGTTTCTAGCATCAGATAGTGCCTTTGAGATCGAGTTCCTATTCAATGACAGATCATACTTAGTCTTGAAGAAGGTGTTTGCATCACAATGCCTGAAGTTGGGATACTTTCTGTTTTTCTTCACCAGCTTAATAGCAACCCAGTTACGATTGGCTGTTCTGTTCTTATCCTCCCTTGCACAGCTATGATCATCTCTGAAAGTTTTCACTTGCCAGCAAGTATCGTCTCGATCCTTGGAAGCAAAGATAACCCAACTGCATTCCTTCACCTTGCAAACTGCCCTAAGCCTCTTCCTATCATTTTTATTGAATCGAATACGCATTCCCTCCTGGATGGTGTACTCCCTAACAGCCTCTTTAAAATCCCACTTCGTATTAAACTTCATTCCAACCTCTAAGTGAAGCTCCCCAAACTTAGCCCCCTCTCTAAAAACTGGAAACACCTCATCAGACTCGGTCTCCTCTTCTAATTCGTCTTCAAAATTGGGTGGGGTTTTCATCTCCAATGAATGTCAATAGTTGGCACCATCAAAATTGGTCCCAGGATCGTATGCATCATAATCATTATTCTTATCAATTCCTACTTTCCCAAAATCCACTTCAACATCAGAATTAATCTCCACAAAAGCATCGTCATCAACACAAATCTTCTCCTTCATCTTATTATTCCCCTTACCCTTATCCTGTGAATCACTCTTATTACTTGTTTTCTTCTTACGTTTTACCTTACGTGAAGGAACAGGGTCCGCAGCACATGAATCAGATGAGCTGTCTTCCCTTACTGGTTTATAGGGCTCATCTTCTGAACTATCATCAGAACTAGTGTTAAACCCGTGCGATGCACGGGCTTATATTTAAATTTGATAAGTTAAATTAAAAATAATATTTTATAACCATATATTTTTTAAATTTAGTATAACACTATCATCGTCGTTATATAATAAACGTGTTAAATATGTTGTTTTATCTTTATTCAAAGTAAAATATAAATAGAAGAGTTTGAAGTTTATAATATTCTTGAACCATAAGGAGGGAGACATAAAAAAATAAGAACATATATAACTGTAATAATAGCATGTTAATTTTACACTAAATTTTATATCAAAAAGCTAATAAAAATTTATCGACAACCTAGTATCTTACTAACTTCATTAGAAAAGCAATTGGCATAGGATGTTGTGCTCCTTGTTACACATTTTATTTTAAATTTGAAAAAAGAGTTATAGATAAATTAGTTATATCTATAGTAAATATTTGTACAAAAGTGTAAACCATAACATGCTATTAAAATGAAAATAATATTATTCTTACCTAAATATTATTAAAAACCTATTTGAACACGACATTTGTTGTTGATGACTTTGGATTGCCGTCTTCGTCTAGAATTAAAACCCTGAGGCCACTGCGACTCTTAATTCTTGACAAAGCAACATAAAGTTGTCCATGGGTGAACACTGATTTTGGCAAATAAAGCCGTACATGTGATAATGATTGACCCTGACTCATGTTAATGAAAATTGTCTCCGTTGGAACTTAAATGGCAATCCTGAATCTGAAGAGATCAAGTTCATTCTTGGAATGTACACTTTATCTCCAATATTTCTATCAGTCACTAATGTCACTCCAATTACGTTGCTGCAAAGTTCGTTAACTATTAATCTTGTCCCGTTACATAAACCTGAAGTCTGGTCTATGTTTCGCAGTAGCATTACAGCGACTCCTAGCTTCAAAGTCAACTTGTGATTGGGTAGTCCCAAACATTTGATGTTATTTAGGAACTCTGGTGTGAACCACTCTTGTTGTACATCTTCATTCTCATCAGCTTGACATGTTGTGTCAGAGCTCAAATACTCCTTTTCCATCCCTGGAAAGATTGTCAAGACAAAATTGTTTACCTTCTCGACACTCTCAAGCGTGGGTGCAAGAATTGCCCTACTATGAAAATACCTGTAATCTGACATGTTTTGCAACAAATTTGGATATATAAAGTCTACCAAATGAGAGAGAGGGTCATCAGTAGTTGTAATCAATAGATCATCTGGGATTTCAACTTTTGATTCATCACCAACAACAGAGCCAATATTTCCATTTCCAACATCAAGTATCCAATTAGCAAATCTCTTCATTTCACCTTCATCTTGATCCGAAGAAGACATTAGAAGCCTCATATTCGTATGCAGTTTCAGAACCTTACAAAATGACCACAGATGGGATGAGTTAATAGCGAATGCCAATATATTGTGTCTACTTCTTTTCGGAATCACCAGAAGTATCTGTCTGAAATCACCTCCTAGAACAACAACCTTACCACCAAATGGTTGATGTGTCTTATGTTGATCGGTAACTGACATAAGATCCCTGAGCATCCGATCAAGTGCTTCAAAACGTCAGTTGTACCTTCCCTCGCATACAACATATTGAGAACTCAAAATTGGATCCTGTTTTGGATTTCTCTGATCTCTCCTCATACCACATCATGGCGTCGCAATGCCGACAAAAAAATTCTGGGTCACCAATATCTATCACATCTAATAATCACCAAGATAATAAATTGTTTCAGTTATATCTGCAACAAATACTTTATATAAAAATATACCTTTCTTTCACCATGTTAAGTATAAAAATAATATTTATAAAAGATTACCGAAGAATGCAATTTATGGATTAAAAAGATGAAATCATATAATACAAGTTCATTGTGCCAACCTCAAGATTTAAGTTTTACATGCACGTTAATCAAACAATAAAAATTACAATAAATCAATGTTCAAATACAAAAATGATCATATATAACCATATCTTAGTTTGAATTTTAAAACTTGAACACTAAACAATAATTTTTTGTTTATAAAAAACATAACAATAGTAAATAATAAAGTGCTGATATTGCTACTTCTTAAATTACCTGTATTCTCAGCAACATCGAATATGGCTAGGTATTCAATTTGCACAGAATCATCTAATATAGTCGTGTTTTCAGTAATATCCTCAACTTCTTCAAAAATTTTTGAAAGATTTATAGTCAATTCCTTCAAGAATGTTTTTCTTTATATTAGGTGTCTTTCTTTTTCAGCTATGCACACTTCTTCTAATTCTTTAGTATCTAAATTTGAATTAGATGTACTTGCTCCTGTAATCATTAGAGATAATACATCAAGTACTTTATATTATAAAAAAAGAAAAATAAATATATGTTAAATGTTTGAATCAGTTGAATTATGAATATATATTATGAAGGTAGTATTAAAGATAAAAGAAGTAAAATTTTAGCTTTGTGATAATTACAATCTATCATGCTTATCTTACCACTATTAAAAAAATAAAGTAGTACACATATGACGGCGTTTGTTTTTTGTTTACATGTCCATCAAAACATAGACACAGGAGTACACAGGAGTACATGTATGGTGTTTGTTTAGTGAGACAAAAATGATGAAAGACATAGTCATACACAAACACCCATTAAAAACATGTATTTTGTGTCTCTCTAAAATGCTGAAACACTAATTTTTAATTTGAAACACTAATTTTTTTACAATTTTTTCTCATGTCTAACTTACCAAATAAAATATAAAATTAGTGTCTTCTTATACCAAATAAAATATAAAGATTTGTATACTATAAAGATTAGAGGACTCCTCATCAGAAGACATCAACATCACTGGGATCTTGCTACCCTGCCCCCTTTTCTGAGCCTTTGTACCTCCTATCCCAGTGGCAGACCTCAGGCAATACCTCCTATGAATTTTTGTTTGATTTGGTTTCGGGGTGTTCTTGGCCTTCTTTTTAAGTTTTTGTTCAATCGGCACCTTAACAAATGCTTTAACCCCTTTCTCCCTAGGTCGACTCACATTAGCAGTAGGATTCTTTTCATCATTTGGCCTAGCACCATCGTGTGGGGCAGCTGCAACATTTTCCTTAGCTTGCGTCCCAAAGTCCCTTACTTGATCATCAATGTGTACCATAACCTCCTTCCCTTCTATTAGTTCAGGTGACGAAACCTCATGTTCAATGTAGATATCAACAAGACCCGCATTCTGTGAACCCATCTCACACATCTCTCTTAGGTCTGCATCACTCTTTAACTTCCTCAATCCCTCCCCTATGCTCTTTCCTGGTACAAGCCACCAAACTTCCTTCATTCTGTCATAACCTAGCTCCTTATAATAATTTCTCAGGTAAAATACATCCAGCCTATCCACCTCAACATCACCAAGGCAGTTTCTGTTGTCCGGATAGTAACCAATCTTTTCATCTACACCATTTTCAAAAGTTCCTCCATGATGAAACATAATGTCTAGTACTTCATCCATCTGCGAGATAAGTAAACAAACAAATTAAACACATGCAATACTAACTTCTGACCATAACTAGAGAACTGTATCATTAGAGGAAACAACTCTTCTTGGATACATAAAAAAAACAGAGCAACCCAAACCCCATGCTAACAGCGTAACCACAAAAAACCTAACAACATATAAATCTAAACAAAACACCAAACGAAGATGAAATCTCCTACAATCAACACACCACGTGAAGAGCCATCAATAAAAATTCAAAAAAAAAAAAAAAAAACTTCAACCACACATTGTATTACTGACCTTGTTGTAGCTGACGATGACGATACCCTCTGCTTCAACAACTTCGTACATGTGGTGTCCTTCCTTCTCCTGCCAATGAACTCAGTCAAGAACGTGCCCTAACATCACAGCGTTCTCTTTCGTCCAAAGAAGAAACGTTTGAAGAGAAGTAGGAGAAAGACTAAACGAATGATCAACCCTCTCCCCAAGCAACCTTTTAATTTTCCTCCAGGGCAAAACGACGTCGTCCTGATTCATTAACACCCTCCAGGCAAAACGGCGTCGTTTAAGGCTGCCTACGTGGACCATAAGCAGCCAGCTCAGCACTCCGGCTGCTGAGTCACGCCAGAATTAGGTGGAAGGACCAAGATTTCGCACGGAGCTCAATCTAAAGGGTGCAATTATAGCATTTCGAAAGTCAGAGATAACATTAGTGCACATACTCAATCTGAGGAACTACTTTGAAAATTTACTCATATTTTAGCTGATTTCAACCAAATTCCTTCGAGAATATTATTTTGCCACATAAGTTGTTTCCAAAATAGTTGTTAAGTGTAATTTTTATATATATATTTTTTAAGTGGAAATTTAAGGATGGGTATAAGCCAAATCTGGCTATAACAATTTAGGCCTTGTGACGCATTTAACTAGTGTGAGACGTGAGTTTAGTCTATAAATATTAAACTTCACTTGTTATTGAATTTTTAAGAGAAACTAAGAGAAAAAAATGTGAGAGAAGATATTATATGATAATAAAAATCTAATTTAACGATATGAATTAAGGAAAAAATTGAAAAAAAATATTCATAATTGTTTCTACTATTTTCTTTTTTTTTTTCTTTTTTTCTTTTGTGTGCCGCCAATATAAATGACTTTCTTGACCTAAAATCAATGGTAAGTTGGGGTTTAAAAGACGCCATGCACATTGAAATTAGTACATTAAACAAACCAATGTATGTAATTATACAAAATGGTCCTCACCTGAACTGAATTAGCTAACAAGGGTGCTGTTTGTTTGATATTTATATGTGTTAATGTTATTGCTATGATTTTGCAGAGGGGACCATTTTTTTTTATATCCAACCAAACAGTAGGTAACATCGGACCATGACTCTGACCACTTTGGTTAGTTGTTTTTAAATCACTATTTATGGTATTAAGATCTTTTTTTTGGTCAGGGTAGACTTTTGTTTTTTAAATAGCAGGAGCTTGATTAAAAAAAATCAGAATAGTAATTTAAAGATCTTTTGTTTTTTAAATCACTATTAAGTTTTTTTAGTTTAGATGGTTTTTTTTATTTTTTAGAGAAAATGGGCTTGTGATTGAGTTGTTTCAGCTTTGTTCATGTCAACATTTATCCGAAAGTTGCTTTTTCAGAGCCCAATTTGGTTTAAATGATCCAGTTATAAAAAGTAATAAAAAAATGTTGGGTTAGAAAATAAAAGATTTTTCAAATTCGCGACTCCTTGTCCTACGGATTAACCTAATTTGATGTGTTTTGTTTGGGATTTGCATCTTTTAAATTTTAAATTTAATTTTAGAAAATAAAATAGCACTAGTAAAATCAGAAAAAATATCTTTTTTGGGAAGCTATAATTTACATCTTTTTTTTAAAAAATTTTTTTCCTTAAAAAAAAAGATATTTTTCATGTAATAAATCAATAAAAAAGTACTTTTATATTGTTATATCCAAACATAATTGATAAATAAAAAGATCTTTTTACATGAGATACCAAAATATAAAATTACTTTTACTTTTTCATAAGATCTTTTAAAAAAGATAACTCAAAAAAATATCTTTTCTTAAAAAACTCACCCAAATAAATCCCTAATAAATAATAAATTTGAACTTGAAAGATAATTTTTAAACAAAATAGTGCAATATTAGAAGAGTCTTATAAGGGAAAAAAAAACGAACATAAATATATGAGAAAAATCGGTCTTTTAGGGCTCTCTCTTTCTCTCTCTCTCTCGGTTGCTCGAAACATTTGTTTCAATCTCTTCTTCCTTAACCTTCATTACATCCCCTTTTCACTGCTTCCAATTCCCTCTTTCTTTTCCTTCCTTTCTTTATTCTTTCCTTATTACTCTTTTCAATTCACTTCTTAAATTTCGATTATCAATCGTTCTTTTTAGTCGTTTATTGTGTTTGATTCCTTTGGACATTTTTGTTTTTGAAAAAAAAAAAAAAGAATTTTTCCCCTTTTCCCTTTTGGTTTGGTGTTGAAATCATGGGAAATTGCGATGAAGTGGGAGCATCGTCGAAGCAATACGGTGTGACGAAGCCAATTTCAAAGGCTGGCCCAACGGTTGCTGATATCCAAAGGACTAAGGAATTAGAGAAGGTTTGTGTTTAAATTCACTGTTTATGCTTTTGTTTATATTTGTTAATTAAATCAAATCAAATTAATTTTCTGAGAATTGTTTTGGTGGGTGTTTCTTCATGCAAGTTTCTGGTTGATTCTGGGCTTTACGAGAGCGAGGAGGAAGCTGCCAAGAGAGTAGAGGTTCTTCACCGACTTGGACAGGTAAACGCCTTAGTGGAATCAAAAAAACGATTTTTTTTTTATGTTATGTATATTTTGATTATTACACTTTTTGTTTAGATATATAGTATTATTGATGATGATGGTGCCAATTTATGTATGTTCGGCTTTATTAGTGTAGTTGTTATCAACATGCTACTGATAATTGATTGTAGTTATCAAATACTATATAATTATCTAATATATTATTTGTGTAATCACTTTGTTACTTTATCTTGTTTTGCAACAAGAATGTAGTTCATCTGAAGACTTAAATGGTAAGAGCATTCAATCATAAACTGAGTGCTTATGGTTTCATAGGATATGAAGACCTATATGGTAGACTATATATGTGAGATAACCTAACTCTAACCTCATAGTTTTCTTGTTAACAATTAAGGTTGTTGACTTTACCCTTTAAGTTGTGCCCTGTGGTTGCACTTTAGTGGAGCAAATCTTTACAATTGTGATTGTCATGTTTGCAATGATGTGTGGTATACAAGATTCAAAGCCTTCAAAGTAACTGTTATTGCTTATGATTTGTTTTCCATTTTCTTAGGTGTTAAAAAGTTGGGTGAAGATGCTTACCCGCAGAAGAGGATACACTGATCAAATGGTTGAGGATGCAAATGCCGTTATATTCACTTTTGGTTCTTATCGACTTGGTGTGAGTTTCTTTCTTCACCAACATGCACATCTTATTTTTTCTTTTTGTTTTTAAAACTGTTGAAAGAAGATCACGAAGCACAACTTTATGTTTTGATGTATTCTTTGCAAATTTAAAGATGTTCTTAAAGTATCTTTCGTCTTTGTACAATGTTTTAGGAGCATAATAATCTTGATTGCATGGGATATTGATAAACTTTTGATTTGATTGATAGTCAAACTTAGACCATTAATTTTACTACTTTGATGCATGTGATAAATTAAACTCCCTCTTTGGTGTAACTTCTAATATGTTTCCCAATATTTCCCAATGTAGAGTAATTTGTACGTAGTAGGCATGGCCTATTGTTAACTGTTGTAAAATTTTTAATTGTAAGTTGTGCGTGAAGCCGAACTCCAATCTTACAATACTTTTAATTGTAAATTGTTTCCATTCCTTTAATGAGAAATTGACTTCTTCACCTGCTTCCATGGAGTAAAGAAATTGCCAAATTGAGCATGTATTTTCCCATAGTTATTTGTAATCCCCTTCTTTTTTTGAATTTTTCTATGATGTAGGTTCATGGTCCTGGGGCTGACTTGGATACTTTATGTATTGGGCCATCTTATGTTAATCGAGAGGTAGATCGATACTGCAAATAAGTTGATTATCTTCATGGAATTGATTCTAAAATTTCAATTCTAATATTTAATATTTTTTCTTCAGGAGGATTTTTTCTTTGCATTGCATGACATCCTTGCTAACATGGAGGAAATAACAGAACTGCAACCAATTCCAGATGCTCATGTCCCAGTAATGAAATTCAAGTTTGATGGAATATCGATTGATCTACTTTATGCAAGTATTTCTTGTTTAGTTGTGCGTGATGTAAGTAAAAAAGTTTTGTTCTTCAACTTTTTTCCCCACTTAAAAATATGTTATAATGTCCAATCAGGTTTTAGTTCTAATTAGTACTGTTTCTTTTCAAATCAAGAAAATAAGCATATGTGAATATCAAGAACGGCCTTTTTAGCATTCAATTTGCTTACAAATGAATCTTTTGCTGCTAAATAAGTGTTCTCGATTTGATCTTTGATGCATTTAGGAGGTCAAAGATGTTAGAATTCAATTATTTTCTTTATACGATTGTATCATTATCATGAGTTGATTCTTTATTTTTTGTCCTGTATATTGGAACCTTTTTCCTATGAATATGCGCAGGACTTGGACATAGCAGACGTTTCTATTCTACAAAACATTGATGAGCCAACAGTACGAAGTTTAAATGGCTGCAGGGTTGCGGATCAAATTCTTAAGCTTGTTCCAAATGTTGAGGTATTTTTTAGGATTATTATTTTTTATTTTTCAAATCACACATTCCCCATAATTTGTTGTGTACCATAAAAATTCTGACATGCTATTTTTTTTTTTTTGCTGGCTGAACCAAAGAATTTTCGAACAACACTTCGTTGCCTAAAGTTTTGGGCGAAAAGGAGAGGTGTCTATTCCAATGTGAGTTATACTTTATTGGTTGCATTTCATTAATCATGTTATGTCATGTTAGATTTGATTCCCCAGAAATATGATTAGTGGCTCAGTGGTATTTGTTTATTATTTCTGTATTTACTTTTGCATACTTATTTCAGGTTACTGGTTTTCTTGGCGGTGTTAACTTGGCCCTTCTTGTGGCTCGAGTGTGCCAATTATATCCAAATGCAATTCCAAGCATGCTTGTCTCTCGATTCTTTAGGGTGTATACACAGTGGCGGTGGCCAAATCCTGTCATGTTATGTCCTATAGAGGAGAATGAGCTGGGGTTTTCTGTTTGGGATCCTCGTAAAAATCCTCGTGATCGAACCCATCATATGCCAATCATTACTCCTGCTTATCCTTGTATGAATTCTAGTTATAATGTTTCTACAAGCACCCTTCGTGTTATGATGGAGCAGTTTCAATATAGCAACAAGATATGTGGGGTAATACTTGTTAGTTATTATGTTCTTGAGTTTTTCAGAAGTCTATTAGATTTTAAGCTATAAATAATGACTTTGCTTTTGTTAAAAAAAAAAAAAATTTAGGAAGTTGAATTGAATAAGGCTCAATGGACTGCTCTATTTGAGCCCTATGCTTTCTTTGAAAGCTATAAAAACTACTTGCAAGTAGACATAGTTGCTGCTGATGTTGATGACTTGCGTGCTTGGAAAGGTTGGGTGGAATCACGCCTTCGACAACTAACTTTAATGGTATGTCTACTTATTTATGATGGTCAAATGAGGAATGTTTTAAAGGGGTTGCCATGTTGAGTAATTTTCGGGGGAGAACATCAACTTGATTTCTTTGTCTCATTAAATTCATTTGGATTTTATTGACAGATTGAGCGTGATACTTTTGGGAAGTTGCAATGTCATCCCTATCCTTATGAGTATATGGATATGTCAAGGCAGTGTGCACATTCTGCTTTCTACATGGGATTGCAACGGAAGTCAGGGGAGATTGTTCAAGAAGGTCAGCAATTTGATATACGTGGGACTGTTGATGAGTTTCGACATTCAGTTAATATGTACATGTTCTGGAAGCCGGGGATGGACATTTATGTTTCTCATGTTCGTAGAAGGCAAATCCCATCCTACGTGTTTCCTGAGGGTTATAAACGATCTCGACAGTCAAGGCCAACTGGCCAACTGGACAATCCTCATAAATCATCTCATGAGGATATCTCTGGAACTGAACATTGTGAAAGAAACCCAAAAAGGAAGTATGTTGATAAGGTGGGTGTGAAACAGGATATTGCAGTGAAAAAACAATTTAGTGTTCCGATGGATAGCTTCGCTAGAAGCAGGTTGAGCATGGGTTTTAGTGGTTTAACTGCTGAGATGCACAATAGTGGCCATGATATGATTGAGAGGACAAAGTCTCCTGAATCTGACACTGAGTGTGCCTCAAATTCTAGTGTGGTTACCTCTCTTACAAGTGATGGTGGTTCCTGTGAAGATGTTGGGTCTACACAAATAGCAGTTTCAGTTGAAGATCACAAGGGTGTTGACGGGACGATCAGTGGCAGGTTTCATGATACGGTGTGTGGGATACATTCTGTCTCACTAGTGGAAAATGAAGTGCCTAGAGGAAATGAAGTATTACAAAACGAGCTACAACAACAGTTGGAGGTTTTGGCTTTCAATTCCTTATATAGCTTTATCCATTTCTCATTAGTCCAATCATTTGATCAGCTCTTAGTTTTTTGATATTACTATAATTAGTTGTTGTGCCATCTTAGTTTTAAGAATTAATGTGCTAGTGCATTCATCAACTGCTTTCTATGTTACCACTATTACTTAGATGTCGTGAACTTCCTATTTCTGTATTTCATATGATGGACTACATTGAGCACTGACCAATTTACTTGTATTTTGTGTTTTTCTTTTTGGGGGCTTTATTGTGAAGCCAAATCAAATGCCAGGGATGGTTCTTAATTCTAAAGGAAGCATCGACTCGGATGCTGTGCAAAAACCAATCATAAGGCATGTTTTTTAGTTTAATTTGTGATTTCTATACTTGTCTCTCTGTCTTTTGTCTTTTATGAGTTCACTTGTTCCTCCATATATGGCAGGAGATTGAGACCTTGTGCAATGAAGTAAGAGGAGAAAGCCAGTAGTTCAGGTAAGTATTAGTTTAAATGCTGGCTTTCATTTCACTAATTTTTTCAGGCTTGCATGGTCTCTCTCAAGCATGCAAAAGTGGATAATTGACATTAAGCTGAAGAGCTGGGACAAGAATTAGTCTTGTCCTTTCTACAGTTCGTAGTTTCTGCGTGTCATGATGTCTATGTTTACTCTTAATCTAAGGTTTTAATAGGATACCCCCTCAACTTAGTACATATTTACAGTTTATGGCCGTTTCTTCAATGTTCTTTGATCCTACTGATGTTGAGTGTGGGTTACTCATTCCTTTTTCTTCTACCTTTTGGAGATAGTTATAGTGATAGTGTGGGGTGGGGACTTTGACTTTTGTTTTCTAGAAAGAACACACATTTATGAGCAATATATTTTTATATGTACTTCATTTGAGAGGATAGTTTAGTACAATGTTATAGACTCTACAATCTTGATTCTTTGTACATTTCTTGCTTTATCCTAGTACACTATTAGGGACCAAAAACCAAAAACCGAAAAAAAAAAAAAAAAGAAAACAGCACAATTGCACAAATGATATTTTGTATCTAAAACAACCAATAACACTGCGTGAGAAGATGCTTTATTTAGAAAAGAAGATAACAAAAAATGGAACTTTATTTAGAAATAAGAATTAAAAGGATGAATAAAAAAATAGTTTCGAGTAGGGGTGATGATAAATTCAGATTTCGATCAACCTGAAAATTTGATCCCGAATGGGTGGTAGTTAGATCAAATTACAAGGAAAGTTACAAACTCGTGAATATGATCTAACTAGATTAAGACTCACATCATGCATAGAGATAAATTATTTATATTATTTATATAATATAAATTTAGAAGTTAATTTGTAAAATTTATTGTATTACAACTAAATAATATTAAAAAAATATAAATTGTTGAAAGAAAAAGAAGTGATATATAGACGACAAATACACTATATAACTTATAAATACAACTACACAAAAAAATAGAAAAATTAATGAATACAATCACATAATACATACGTTTAGCAAATTTTAAAAAAATTATTGTCATCAACTAAATTCTAGTTGTGTAAAAAATTAGCAAGAATGGAGAAGGAGAAAGAGAAAGTGGTATGAAATTATGTGAGAAGAGATAAAAAAAATGTGTAAAGTAAATGCTGATTTATATAATAAATATAAGAATGAGTGATGGGTATGAAATGAGAAGAGAAGGAATTATATTTTAATTAAATTTTTACATGTTAAAAAGAATTAACATTAACATTAAAAACAATAGTGTAACCTACATAAAAATAAAGGGTAAAAGAATATGAAAAGTTAAAGCTTAAAGAAAATCCTATAATATTATAAAAAGATAAGTTATTACGAGGAGATAAAAGTACCATAACAAACCTATGACATAATGCAAAAATAGAAGTTTATGACACCTAGGAAAAAAAATCTTATGTGATAATATAGAGTAAAATCAAATGTCTAAAAATGATTGTGAAATTATCTTGTGCTTTCTTTTAATATATTATAATAAATAATAAAAAATCAATTAAAGTTTATTCATTTGATTTTGTATAATTATTTTTTATTTTAATTTTTTAAATAGTTATTTTTTTTATTTTTTAATTTATATTTAAATATTATAGTACAATGATAAATCTATTAGATAACATACAAGAATGAATATTATTAATGTTTTGATAATTAAAAATAATATTTAATTTTTTAATTTTATTTTTCATGAATCATAATTTTTAATAATGTTATTACAACTAAATGATATTAAAAATATATAAATTGTTAAAAAAAAAGTGATATATATTTTTGGTTCCTAAAAAAGTGATATATATAAAGTGACAAAGATAATATATAACTTACGAATACAATTAGATAAAAAAATAAAAAAACTAATGAATACAATCGTAGAATCATATAAAAGAGGGCCCAAAGGCCCAAAGAAATGCTAAATCCTACTGAGAAAGTAAGAATTATACACTGTTGTAACTCGTGAGTAGCTGCATGACCGAGCAAGTAGCAAGACTCAACCCACACGGCATGATATGCAGGTTCTATCTTTTGTATTTGAGATGTTGATTTTGAATTTGTTTCTTTATTTATCCACTTAATTTTGCATGTTCGGTTCATGTACATTGATTCACGTAGATTGATTACCATTCACACATTTACTTATATGTACACAATGTTAGACTTATGCTGTGCATGAAAAGGTTTTCAATCCCAAACAAATCCAGCTCAATCGGTTCATTGATTCCTTCATTTACATTTTCAGTAGTGTCGTCAAAATTGACAATGCCGAAAGGGAAGCAAAGAAAAGTAGAAGAGGAGGAATCAACAAGAACAGGAACCCCCAAAATAGACCTAATCAGTAGCTTACCGGATTCCCTGCTTTGCCACATTCTCTTGTTCCTCCCAACAAGATGTGCCATGGCCACCAGCATCCTCGCTCTGGAAGGATCTTCTAGTGTTGGACTTAAACAATAGTGAAGAGAATCCTTATTATCTGCCTGGTGGGACACATCGATTCATTGCTTTCGTCAATGCAGTTTTCGCTCAACGCAAGGCTCCCCATGTCAAGAAGCTTCGCCTCGCTTGTGTTATACCTAGAGGTGAAAAGAAAACCATCAAAACATGGATTCATACTGTTGTTGGACCCCACCTCCAAGAACTATTCCCCTTTCAATGAGTTTGGAAATCAACGTATCAATTGCCTGAAGAGGTATTAACCAGTGCATCACTCGAGTCTCTTGTTTTGAAAGGCCATGTGTTTTTGACTGTTTACGATGGATTGTTGATTTGCCATCCCTCAAGAACCTAGAGTTGGATCTCAACTATGTGGACCCAGACTTTGTTTTACTTGGTTGCCCGGCTCTTGAAAATCTCGAGCTCATTTTACAGGAATCGTTCCCACTTAATGCGAGCCAACCTCCTGAAATCCACATGCCTGATTCCTTGAAGCGGTTAACCTTAATGCAAGATATATTCGGAGAAGATATTAATGATATTGAGGATCTTGTGATAGACACCCCGTTACTCGAATACCTAAGTATCAAATTATGGGCAAGATGCCTGCAGGTTTCAATTAGCGATTATCCCAACATGGTGGAAGCTCATCTTGATATTGATCAAGACCAAGAGCTGGTTGGTTGGGTGCTTCAGCTTCTCAAGGCACTCCGCCAAACTAAACTGTTGGACTTGAGACTTTCCACTATGAAGGTAATATTCTTATTGTAATTCTGTTGTCCATTAAACGGATTACTCGATGTACTTATTCCAGTTTTTGGTGAATTTTAGTTATGTGTTGTGTTTATTATCTTCTTATCTTCTACACACAGTGCTTGCTTCGTGCTCCTGCTTTTGAGTTGCCAGAATTTTCCCGTTTACATAATCTAGAGCTTCAAATTCCATATTTCAACTCCGGATATCTGATAAAATTGCTTCATAACTGCCATATGCTTCAAGTTCTCACTCTTCATAATCGGGAGGTATGATCACTTCTCTAGTTTAGCTGTGTCTATTTATGTTCATTACTTGCATATTTTGATAAGTTTTGTTTATTGTTGCCAGAAATTTTCCACAGTGGAACCTGAGGAACCTAATTGTTGGACACTGCCAATGAAGGATCCTGATTGTGTTATATCACATCTCAAGATTTTTGAATTTAATGGATATCAAGACTCTGCAGATGAATACGCATTTGTTGCATATCTTTTAGAGAGAGGACCTATTTTGAAGACATTGAAAATCTATGCTCATCGAAATCTTGGCCTAAAGTATAAACATTGCATCCGCCAGGCATTATCTACCATACCGAGGAGCTCCAAAACATGCAAATTAAAAGTAGCCATCGGTTACATATGGTACAATCTCTCACCATCTCTATTCTCTCTTCGTGTTTTGCCTTAAAAATAGTATTAAATGAAAGACTGCATCTTTGGTCCAATTTATGCGTCAATATGACTTGTGTTCCTCAAATATTTGTTGAAGCTTTTGATTACTTTTTATAAGGATTAATTTGTCTGGTCTTGTTCCTTGGGCATGGAAAAATGAGCTCTTCAAATCATTGCTAGGGTTTGGTTTGGTTTGGTGGTTCTGGAATTTGCTTGTACCTTCTCCCTCAATGTCATAGAATATCTTTGACTTCTTTGGTGTTTGTTTCGCAAAACATACAGAAATTTTGCCCATTAGAATATGCATAATTTTCACAATTCAATATTTTTTACTTTTTTGGTGGTTGTTTCACAAAACATACAGGCCGTTTTTTATGAATATATTAGCAATGCAGTAAAATGGTTTATTGTTTATTAATTGTGAGTATTTTAGCCCCAAAGTTATGTTCTCCACTACATAATATTTTTCCCCTTTGATATATACTCTGCTGTTTAATTATGTTATTTACTTTTAACATGTAGAGCTTTATATACAAAAAAAACATATATTGTTTGGATGTAAATAGTTATTCAAACTCTAAATGTCATGGTTTGTAATAAATGGGTTCTCTAACTGGGAATTGAATTTATAGTAACTCTTTATGGAAGAATTTCATAGCACAATATTGCAGCCTATATTATTATGCATTTGCCAGTTTTGTTTTAGTCTTCCCCATATCAACATGCCCGTGGTGCAGTCCTTTTCATCATTAATAGAAATTTATCTCGCTGCCTGGTTTGCAATGCAACAAGTCTATGGTCAAAAGATTGTTGTTTAGTTAATCGTATGCTTTTAATTTCAATAGAAATGACATTCAAGAGGCAATAATTATTGTTTAATCTAACTATTTCGGTGGTGAGAATATTGAAGATCAGGTACACAAGCTTCCCTCCTCTTTTGGTTCGGGAAGGGTAGATGCATCAACCTTTCCCCTACAATGCTCAAATCACCATATGTATTTAACACTTTTGAGTAGATGACAGCTTCCTTGCCTTGTAGTAATGTGTAACTAACTATTGCTATAATGAACAATTGGAAATAGATGTAATGGGATTAGAGGAACTTCCACCATATGTTTTGATACATATGAATGATATGATGTATAGTATTAATGCATGCTTATTATTTTATATGAATAATTGATTTTTTTTATGTTAATAAAATATGATAATGTTCAAGTCTCTTTCTATACATACACAATAATTCAATATACAATAGATTCCTAAATTAATCAGCCTCAAAGAAGAAATTGAAATTAAAAAATTAATTTAATCTCATCATGAAACGATATGATGTACCCATTTTACCCTTGTTGTTTTCGGTCTTAGCTTGATAGCTTCCCCAGTGCTTAGCCATTCTTGCACATTCTCGGTGGAGTTGTCACTGTTGATGATGGTTCTGAAAACCGACCGGTTCCTTTAAACGACGCCGTTTTGCTATTTCATCAAAAGGGTTTCTGAATTCAAACCCAGAAACCAGTCTCTCCCCTTTCACTCTCACGCTGTCACCGAGAAACCACTAGCCTCCATAGTTCCATCTCAGCTCTTCCTTGAAAACCCTAGCCTCCATAGCGCCGCCGTTCATCTCACCGTCGCCGCCTGGTTCGTGGTGGTCGTTCGCCAATCCTCCTGGTTCGTTGTTCTCGAAGGCCCTCCCCTCGTTCGCCCAACGCCAGTGTCTCCAGGTCCTGCTCCGCATCTCTTCGCTCGTCGTCCGTCCATCGTGTTCGTCGTCCGGCGATCTCCCTCAAATCTCTGCTCCCTGCCCTCGCCGAAGGTAATGCCAGGATGCACTAGAATTGTTCAGTGCTTTGTTCTTGGTTGATTGGCTTTGCTCACTGCTTGATAATAAATTTTAACTCTGTTACTGGCTTGTTCTTGCGTGTTCTTAGTTGATTAATCTTGTTACTGACTTACTGCTTGATGATAAATTGATACTGATTCGCTGTTCATCCTTGTTTGTTCTTGGTTGATTTAGCTTTGCTCACTGCTTGAAAATAAATTTTAGTTCTGTTACTGACTTGTTCTTGGTTGATTAACTCTTGTTATTGTGCTGAGCTTGTTAAAATTGGGTTGAAAACTTTATTAATCTTTGTTAAAGCATGTTAATTTTTGTGTTGACCTTGTTAAAATTGTTTTGAAAACTTTGTTAATCTTAGTTAACAAAATTATTTTGATATGGATTATATTAAGTCTTAAAATTATGTTAATCTTAATGGCATCCAAAAAATACTGATGGATTACATTAAGTCTTAAAATTATATATGGTAAAAATTATTTTCATAAAAACTATGCAATTTTTATTTTTGCACAGTCGTTACTAGTCTACATCTTCTCATCACACTTTTTCTGCTGCTGCTGTTCTTAGATTGATAAGCTTCCGTATCCGAATTCTCCTCCGCCGTGATGCCTTCATCATCGTCAATTTCTCAGGACCTGTACCCTTCCCAAGACGACCTTCTGTACGAGGAAGAGATTCTCCGAAACCCTTTCAGCCTCAAGCTATGGTGGCGATACCTAATTGCTCGTTCCGAATCTCCCTTCAAGAAACGTTTCGTCATTTACGAACGCGCTCTCAAAGCCCTTCCAGGTTCCTACAAGCTCTGGCACGCTTACCTCCGCGAGCGCCTCGATCTCGTTCGAAACCTCCCAATCACTCACTCTCAATACGACACACTCAACAACACTTTCGAGCGTGCTCTCGTCACTATGCACAAGATGCCTCGAATCTGGATCATGTACCTCCAAACCCTAACCCACCAGAAGCTTCTTACAAGAACCAGGAGAACCTTCGATCGAGCTCTTTGCGCTTTGCCGGTCACTCAGCATGATAGGATCTGGGAACCCTATTTGGTTTTCGTGAGTCAGAGGGGTGTGCCCATAGAGACTTCTCTTCGGGTTTATCGTAGGTACTTGAAGTATGATCCTTCCCATATTGAGGATTTTATTGAGTTTTTGGTGAATTCTTGCTTGTGGCAGGAGGCTGCTGAAAGGTTGGCTTCGGTTTTGAATGATGGCACGTTTTTCTCGATTAAGGGGAAGACTAGGCATAGATTGTGGTTGGAGTTGTGTGAATTGCTCACTAGGCATGCTAATGAGGTCTCGGGGTTAAATGTAGATGCCATAATTAGGGGCGGGATTAGGAAGTTCACTGATGAGGTTGGCAGGTTGTGGACTTCGTTGGCCGAGTATTATATTAGGAGGGGTTTGCACGAGAAGGCGAGGGATGTGTTCGAAGAAGGGATGTCAACTGTTGTGACTGTTAGGGATTTCGGTGTGATTTTCGATTCGTATTCACAGTTTGAGGAGAGCATGCTTGCTTACAAGATGGAGGAGATGGGAATGAGTGACGAGGAGGAAGAAGATAATGGTGAAGAAAACGGTTTTGGGGATGGGGAAGAGGAGGATGTTCGGTTTAAAGGGGAGGATTTTGAGAGGAAGATCTTACGTGGGTTTTGGTTGAATGACAAGAATGACATAGACTTGAGGTTGGCACGTTTTGATTACCTTATGGAAAGGAGGCCGGAGTTGGCTAACAGTGTGCTATTGCGCCAGAATCCTCACAATGTGGAGCAGTGGCATCGGAGGGTGAAGCTTTTTGAGGGTAATCCTACGAGGCAGATACTGACTTATACCGAGGCTGTCAGGACAATTGATCCCATGAAGGCAGTGGGAAAGCCTCATACTTTGTGGGTTGCCTTCGCCAAGCTGTATGAACATCATAAAGATCTTGCCAATGCCCGGGTCATATTTGACAAGGCGGTACAAGTGAATTATAAAACTGTGGATAATCTGGCTAGTGTCTGGTGTGAGTGGGCAGAAATGGAGTTGAGACATAAGAATTTTAAAGGAGCACTTGATCTTATGAGGCGGGCTACAGCAGAACCATCAGTTGAAGTCAAACGAAGAGGTATTCTTGAATTGATGTTGCTTAATACATTGTACTTCCATTCTAGTAGTTTGATATCAATTGTGTTTGTTGAGGGAAATGAACTAAGTTCTATGTTTTTTCCTTATGTTTTACTTTTAGTGGCTGCTGATGGGAATGAACCAGTTCAGATGAAGTTGCATAAATCTTTGAGATTGTGGACCTTTTACGTCGATTTGGAGGAGAGTCTAGGTACTTTGGAGTCTACCCGGGCTGTTTATGAGCGGATATTAGATTTACGAATAGCCACACCACAAATAATTATTAATTATGCCTACTTTCTGGAGGTATGGAGCAAAGACTGTGTTTAATACTTATTTTCTTATTTATTTTCCATGATTTCTAGTGATTTGGGTTGATATTGATAGTTTGTTACACTGATGCATACAGGAACATAAATACTTTGAAGATGCTTTTAAAGTGTATGAAAGAGGGGTGAAGATATTCAAGTATCCACATGTGAAAGACATATGGGTCACATATCTGTCTAAATTTGTGAAGAGATATGGAAAGACAAAATTGGAGAGAGCAAGAGAGCTGTTTGAGAATGCAGTTGAAACGGTAAGTAAATTATTTTTTTTGTGGAAGCCAAGTGTTGTTAAATTATTTGTTCTTTACAAGTTTTATGATGATGATATGGGAACTGGATTATGTTCCAAATTTATCAAAAATACAAAAAACCTCTTTACTTGTTTCCTTAAATGGCCCACTATTAGTTGTCTGCTTAAGTTAGTATTTCTTTGAATTCTGTATGCCTATAATTTACATTATGCAACTTGAATGCATAGAATGTTGGTTACTTCTACATGAAACGCTCAAGTTGTCATGTTGATGTAGATTAATTGTCGGTTAGTTATTTGGTTGGAGCACTGTTCACATGTTCAATGATAGATTTTTTAGCCAAATTTTATGGGATAAGATTAGCTGTTTTACTTTTATTTGGGGTAAAAGGTTAAAAATAGTGTAGATTAAAGCTAAGATGTATGTGCTATGAACTTTCAAGTTGTCATGTTGATGCAGATTAATTGTAGGTTAGTTATTTGGTTGGAGCACTATTCACACGTTCAATGATAGATTTTTTAGACAAGTTTTATGTGATAAGACTAGATGTTTTACTTTTATTTGGTGTAGAAGGTTAATAATAGTGTAGATTAATGCTAATATGTGTGTGCTATGTGTTTTTTATTATAAAAGGGTACTAAGTAATGTGATTAAGCTTGTATGATACTTATAATTAAGGTTTACTGTGCAAGAATATACTCAATATAGTCATCCTCCAAGCAGAAAGAGTGAATTTTGATGGTGTAGGGTCACTTGGTGATTTACTCTTTTAGGGTTTTAATGGTCATTCTACCATTTGGGATACAACTACTCTTTACCTGATCAGTTATACTTCTCGTTCTGCTTAGGTTAAAACGACTTTAAACCATATTTTGGCCTATATACGTAAAATAAAGGACATTAGGAATTTAGGATTCAAGTTTCTATGTTTGAGGTGTTGGACTTGTCTATTATGAAATCTTAGAGGTTGATAGGAACCAAGGAGAATTATTAAGAGAATGTGTGTGCCCAATGAGCTTTGTCATAAAAATGGGGATAAGAAAGATATTAGGGAGGCATTCCTTTGGTGATAGGCTTCAGCATGGATCTCTTTTAAATTTTTGATGGTTTGATTATTTCTTAGTTTATGATAGGGCATTATGTAATATATGTAGCTGGCTCCATTTAGTGCGAGAAGACTAGTTGTAGTCTTGTGATATTTGAAGTTGTGCTTGTTGAAAGTTTGATATTTATATTTATTATAGCAGTACAATTGCGGCCTTAGACTTTAGCTTATGTAGAACAGGGCCTATTGTCTATAAATTTGGAGGCCCCATGGTGTTATACTACCTATAAGTCTTTGGTTTCCTTGAAGGTACTGTCTAAAGGGCCCTTGCTTCTGATTCTGGGAGGACCATTGGATGTTTATTTTTCCTTTTTTTTGGGTTTACTTTTCGTTATTTTTATCAGTTATCCCTCTTTACATAATTCCCCTATCCAGGATTTTTGTGTTAGCGTTCCAATGTATGCAGTAGCATCTCACTTTCTGGTATTTAGACAGATTTTTAGACAAAGATGTTTTTCTAGAGGACTTTCTATCTCTGATATGTTGAGAGATTAGAAAGCCACACACTATTGATATTCATCCTTTTTTTTTTTCTTGTACAGAAAATCTGTTATCCTCCTAGCTTTCTGTAATTATCAATCTTCTCAATATAATTTCTATTTTACCATAATGAGAGTAGGTAGAATTAGGAGGTTAAGCTCAGGATTATGTAGATTCCCTGGAGAATCGCTGGTGTCTATAAAGTATAAACCTTATCATTGCAGAAAGTATTGCTTCTATATACTTATTCAAGCAGTTAGTTCATTTTTTATCTGAGATATTGATAACCGCTTATGTGGGAGATTCTCAGACGGGAAATTTGTTTAGAAAGTCAATCTTCCCTGCATATACAATACTATTATGTACTGCAACCTATTTATGCAATTTATGTTTATATAGTATTATACTATTATTGTATCTAAATGTTTAATGGATTAGAGTAACTTTTACCATTAGCTTGTGTTGTCTTCACATTAGTTGTACGGAAGTTGTTTCTAGTTTGTCAAGGATCATTGTTACTAATCTTCTTTTAATTTCATTATTCAATGTTTTATTCTAATAATCTGTTTGTTTTTGTCAAATATGGCTGTTTAATGCCGAGTACAATATATATGATGGCAAGCTAATCCAAATTTGGGTGCATGTTACCTAACAGGCTCCAGCTGATCAAGTGAAGCCTCTTTACCTGCAATATGCTAAGCTGGAGGAGGACTATGGACTAGCCAAGCGAGCCATGAAAGTGTACGATGAAGCAACTAAGGCTGTTCCTAATGATGAGAAGTTAAGCATGTATGAAATATACATTGCTCGTGCATCTGAGATATTTGGTGTACCCAAAACTAGGCAGATCTATGAGCTGGCAATTCAATCTGGTCTTCCGGACAAAGATGTCAAAACTATGTGCCTAAAGTTTGCTGAGCTGGAGAAAAGCTTGGGAGAAATAGATCGAGCACGTGCAATATATGGACATGCCTCTCAGTTTGCCAATCCACGATCAGATCCGGAATTCTGGGAAAAGTGGCATGAATTTGAAGTTCAGCATGGAAACGAAGATACCTTCAGAGAGATGCTTCGCATTAAACGAAGTGTCTCTGCAAGCTACAGCCAGGTAACCTAGTCTTTTTCCTTTTGGCTTACCATGTAAGTCTGTAACATTGTATGTTTTATTTTTTGTTAACCATTACTTCTATTGTTTCTGCAGACACATTTCATATTGCCAGAGTATCTGATGCAAAAGGATCAGACTGTGAATCTTGATGAAGCCAAAGACAAGTTGAAACAGGCTGGGGTCCCTGAGGATGAAATGGCTGCTTTAGAAAGGCAACTAGCCCCAGCAACAAACGATACAGCGACCAAAGAGAGAAAAGTAGGGTTTGTGAGTGCTGGAGTTGAATCACAGACTGATGGAGGGTTAAGAGTCAGTGCGAATCACGAGGATATTGAGTTACCAGAAGAAAGTGACTCTGATGATGAGGAAAAGGTTGAAATTGCACAAAAAGATGTTCCTTCTGCTGTTTTTGGCAGTTTGGTTCGAGGTAGAGACGAGGGTGGAATGAATGGAGAAGCGGATGGTACTAAAGATCAAGATAATGAGAGTCGGCTTGGTGCCCTTGAGAGAATAAAGAGGCAAAAAACAAAATGAAATGCCTGATCACAAATTTTGTATACCAGTAAAAATATTTGAATCTTTTTTTATGGTTTGTAACTTAGTAATACTAACTAACATCAATCTAACCTCAGTTGTTTAACTGTATTTCAGACGTCTTGTGCATCTTGCAGTAAATTGAGTTGTAGCACAATGCTTTTGTTCTTTTTAAGGTTTCTGAGTTGCAGCAACATTCCATCGTTCTGTCTGATATAGCATCCAGCAGGAGCTGAAAATTTGTGCATGTTTTCTTCAAGATATGTATTTTGTATTCATCTATTATTTTTATAAGTTATGGAAGGGCAATCTCTCCTTAATAGAGTTAGTTCCTACATCCACAGAGAGTGATTAGTATTAGACTGTTAGCCATTAACAAACTCCTAAGTCCTAACCAATCTAGACAAAAGATTGAGGGGTTTCACCTTTCGTCTGGGGACAAGCTTCTCTCTTATTTTTGCCTCCAAGCTCCAAGACAAACCAAATTCATGTTTTATTTTTTGTTTTTCTTTTATCACCTCACTCATTAGTCATTACTTCTTGGACATGTCAACATCACCCAACATTTTCCTATGGACTCCATTTTATTTTCTTAAGTAATCATTTAACCTTCAATTAACACACTGATTTGTGAATTCTTTACAAGATCTCCTAACCACTCAAAGTTCCTCTAAGTCTAACAACAATTTCATTAAACCGGGTCAACCAAGACTTAACCTTGAGCTAGATATTACAAGAAAAGTATTATCGTTTTTTTTTTCTTTTTTTCAATTAAGAAGTAAAATTAAATGTAAAAAAAAAAAATCTAACAACTTATAGCTTTCATCTAGAAAAAATTAAAAAGAACTATTTAATATTTTTAAGCATGAATATAAATAAATTATAAAGAAAATACATTAAAAAATTACACTCTTAATTAACATATTTCTTGATTAATGTTAACTATCACTTAAATTTATACATAATTAAAGAAATCCAAAATAAATGAATAGAAAAAGTGACTAATTTTATAAAGACTAGCAAGATACTCGCGCCATGCGCAGGCAAGATAAATAAAGACTATAATGCGTAAATATAAAATATATTTGAGATATTATTTGGTGTAAAAAATAAAGGAGCATTGATATTGTTTGAAAAAAATATGAACATATTTAAGCAAACAGAAAAAATTGCTATTAAAAAAAAATGCTATGGAGTATTATGTTATGTTGTTATTCATAAGTGATGCTGTCAAAATATAAATGATGTTCTAAATTCTCTGCTAATTAGAAATTAAAATCAGGCATGCTACACATACAAATCTTTTTGGCTTACAAGCTATACAAGTTGCTCCAAGTCCAAGAAAAAAACACGCGCACTACTCTTTTAGAATCAAGCGTCCAACGCACGCGCCTTAATCACCTTTCCACAATACCTTCACTCTTCCTCTTCTTTCTCAATCAAAACGCAAACCGTCAAGATTCAAAGGACATTCGAAACAAACTACGATTCTGCAGAAACGTTCCAACTTCTCGCAAAAAGTAGAAGAAATCAAGAAAAGATACAAATCTCTATAAAAAATCACCAGAAAAAATAAAGAAACATTATTCAAGGTACTGTTTTACTGTTCTTCTAGGTTTTTCTTCTAGATTGTCTCTGCCATGTGCCTCATCCTTAACCAGCAAAACATTAAAAAATTTCAAGAAGAAATATGCTTTAGCAAATCATAGATTATATTAAAGATTAAACTAAACTAAATAAAATACAATAAATAAGCTCAAACAAATATGATTTAGCAAAACATAAATTAACTACACTGAATAAATGATCAAGACTCTGGTATTCATATCCTCCATTCTTCTCAAAGTTCGAGTCATCAGGGGATTAATTCTTCTTGTACAACCTTTTCTTTTTTTCTTGTTTAAAGTATTGGCAGCTTGCTTCTTGCTTCTTGCTTCTGCAGATTCATATATGAATCAAATGATTCACCATTAATCCCAATGATTGGTTTTTGAGATGCCTTCTTACCTGCAGATCCTATCATAATTTTGTTGAAGTGTTAAATTTGAAGCCACCAAATTTTTTTGTTGGTTTGATAGTAAAATTTCTTTAAACAATTTATTTAATTTTTGTGTTTGTTTTTTCTGAATTGGAAAAGTGTGTGTAATTGAATTTGGTTGAGACAATGGTTTGGTGCTGATGAAAATTTTCTTGGGAGCAATGGGAATCGATTGTGATAAGGGCATGTTGATAGTGGGCTGTGGTGTAGGTTGTAGTATGGGCTGTCTGTGGTGTGGGTTGGGTATGAGTTCAGATAACTTGGTATTTGGATGCACAATTGGCTCACTAGGTGGTGTTGGAGTCTCTTGCTCAGTAAAGATACACAGTTGACTTAGAATTATGTTGATTTTCTTAACACAATTGTATTGTTTTAAGTCATTCTTGTCACCTTCTCTACCAATACATTCATCATCATCAGACAGTTCCATATAATCTATAAACAGGGGTGTACATGGTTTGGTTAATCCAAAAATCAAACCAGTTTTTTGGTTAACCAAAAGTTTAATCTTAGTTAATTAATCAAATTGGTTTTACATGATAAAACTGATTATTAACCGGTTAGCAAATTTTAAAATCAAATTTTAATTGGTTATTAAAATAAAAAATGATTTTAAAAAAATAACTGGTTTTTAGTGTAATGTTGCAGAAACACAGAGCATAATGCAGTAGCCAGAACAACAATTCTCCATTCAATGAGACAGATAATTAGAACAACAATTCTCCATTTAATTCATATAAATTAATTAAGTCCTAACCAATCAAAAAGTGAACCACAGTGAAAAAGAAACTTACAACAGGATCCATTGAAATGAAGAGTTCAATAATGAGAGATTTTAAAATCTATGCATTTTCAATCCATTGAAATGAAGAAGTCAAAAGCATACTAATGAAGGAACAAAATATAACAATCAACAAAATAGAAAAAAAAACCCAAATAACAAACTCAGGATAAAACTCAGAAGGAGGAGGCTTACCTCAATTGATGAGCTCCGGTGAGCCACCGACAAAAGAAGAAGAGAGCCGAAAAAGAGAGATACTCCGATGAATCAAAGTGAAGACAGAGTCGCGAATGAGAGGTCGAGGTAGAGAGACAGAGTCGCGAATCAAAGTGAATACTCAAAGAGGTAGAATTCCGACAAACCACCGGCGAGTTCTAGCAAGAGGCAGAGGAGAAGAACTAGAACTGTTGACGGTGGCAAAGAGTGAATTTGGTTTTGTTGAAGAGGTTTTGTCGTTTTGAAATTAGGTTTTGATTTTAATTTGGTTTTGGTTAACCAAATCGAAAAGATATAGTTATGGATTTTAAAATTGTTTTATTAAACTGGTTAATCAAAATGTGGTTATGATTTTTTAACCGGTTAACCATATTTTAATTTTTTTTATGAACACTCCTATTTATAAATTCAGGGATAGAGGGACCATGTTTAAAATAGATTTGGATGACATTATGGCTTTGGCAACAGAGACTAACCATATACCTTAGATCCTGGTCCAGCTTCAACCCCCTCAAACCGTATTCTAAACCATTTTAGGGTCCAAGTACCAACAAGCATCAGCTTTATCATAGCCTAACTCCTTGTAGTAACCAATTATGGCCTAACTCCTTCTTGCCAGCAAATCTTGTCACATATTTTCTAAGTGACTTTGTTGAAGTGTTAAATTTGAAGCGACCAAAAATTTTTGTTGGTTTGGTGGTAAAATTTTTATAAACAGTTTGTGTAATTTTTGTGTGTGTGTGTGTTTTTTTTTTTTTTTGAGTTGGGAGAGTGCGTGTAATCGAATTTGGTTGAGACAATGACTTGGTGCTGATAGAATTTTTCTTGGGAGCAATGAGAATCAGTTGTGACAAGGGCATGTTGATAGTGGGCTGTGGAGTGGGCTATGGTATGGGCTGTAGTATGGGCTGTGGTGTGGGATGTGGTATGAGTTAGGATATGAGTCCAGATGACTTGGTATTTGGTTGCACAATTGGCTCACTAGGTGGTGTTGGATCTCATACTCAGTAAAGACACACAATTGACTTAAAATTATGTTGATTTTCTTAATACAATTGTATTGTTCTAAGTCATTCTTGTCACCTCCTCCACCAACACATTCATCATCATCAGACAGTTCCATATAATCTATAAACTCAGGAACAGAGGGACCATCTTCGAAATAGATATGGATGACATTATCGTTTTGGCGGCAGAGGCTAACCATACCCCTTAGATCCTGGTCTAGCTTCAACCTCCTCAAACCGTATTCTAAACCATCTTAGGGTCCAAGTACCAGCAAGCATCAGCTTTATCATAGGCCAACTCCTTATAGTAATCAATTATGGCAAAAACATCCAGGTAATCTGCATCAACTCTAAACCATTCATCAGCGCGATTTGATGTGTATACAAATATTCCATCAGAAATTTGGGTCTCAAACCTCCCTCCATAGTGAAAAATGAGCCTCGACCGATCACTCATCTGAAGAAACACAACAAAATATACAAGAGTTCACCATTACAGAAATTTTTAATTTTCAAAAAATGTTAAACACTCACATACTAACAAACCATTAATTAACAAACCATTAGCTACACACTATCACATATATTTAACTTTGCAAGGCAAAATATCACCACAAGAAATTAGCACTATGGCCAAAATAGAAACTCTAGACCCTAGAACACAACCACAAAAAAAAATGAATAATAGAAAATATTCAAAAATGTTAAATGTAAGTATCAGAATTACAACATACCATGGTAATCACTTAACTAACATCAACAGAGTAAAACAAATAAAAATAAAAAACCTAAACCCTTACTGTTCACCGGAGAAAATGTTTGTGGCTGATGATGTTGATAGAGATGAAAAGTTTCGCTGATCAAATGAGGGGATCGCGGACGACCGCCAATGAGCCGCGACAACGCTGACTTGAGGAAGACGAAAAGGTGATGAGGATGACGAGAACGTATTGCAATTTTTGATAGGAAAGAAACTTTAGGTAATAAGAGGACCATTTGAGAGTTTTTTAATTGGGGAGGATAAATTATGGGGACAAATCGGCATTGTTTTGCTGTAATTGGAGGATCACCACTAAACAATGTCATTTAGTTAAGTACCAACTTGACACTTTACTGTACACTTCAATGCTGTTAAAACGTCTCTTAACTTTTGGACCAATGAAAATTTACGATTTTGAATGTGAAGGACTTATTTAATTATTTTAAAAAATGAAAAATTAATCTAAAGCGAGTTAAAAATTTCAAAGACCAAATTAACCATTTCGTCTTTATTTAAATAAAAAATTCCCTTAAAAATAGTATTAAATGAAAGACTGCATCTTTGGTCCAATTTTTTTTGTCAAGTGTCCATTTACTTGCATATGTGCGTTGTACCGAATTGAGGTATGCAACTTTAATTTTTTAAATTCGTTTCTATTTTTATAATTTAAAAAAGAATTTTGTTATTGTATGTTATAGCAAAAAAGCTCACTTGAAACCAAATAACCTAATGTAACACACCTCTTCAACGAATATTAAAAAAGAGTCTAATTATGTACATAAAATCCTAACAAATACCGTTCTATCTTTTTTAATTTATCTTTTAAAATACCACTAATGCTTTTTCCATGAGGCTTTGCCTTTTAATCTAAAATCCTAGAAAAAAGATGATTTAAAATGTTTTTTTTTTTTGAAGTAGAGAAGCTTAACACAACAAGGTGGAGCGTAGAATCTATCAATACTACTGACTATTCAAAATAAAATCACTCCTAGTTATCTTCGGCATAGCCATCAACAACCAAAGAGTTCACCACCATTCCACTCATCAGATAACGTAAATAACCTGGTTATGATGTCCCCCACGCTTGAGCCTTGATCCCTGAAGATCCTCTCATTCCGCTCTAACTAAATTGTCCAGATAACAGCAAAAAAGCCAATCAACCACCTCTTCCTCTCATCCTTTCTTGCTGCGACATTCGTCCAACTTTCGAAATGTTGCTTTAATGTACCTGGCATGGACCATGTCCTTCCAAGAACGAATAGCCATGCACACCACACCTGCCAAGCAACCTCACAACCAACAAACAAATGAAAAACAGACTCCACAGACTTACAACATAAGACGCACTAACAATCATTTTGGTTAATCACACCTAATCTACATAATCTTTCCTTCGTATTCACCCTCCCCACCAATACAAACCAAGAAAACAATTCAATCCTTGGTGGTACGAAACCCCTCCAAATAGCACTCGTGAAACTATAACTTGTTATTTCTTCCGGAAGAACTACTTCTTGCACCTCCTGCACAAACGAGTTAGTGGAATAAACACCAGATCTATCAAATTTCCAGACCACTCTATCCTCCCGCTCAGTTGTTATTTTCACTGACTGTAAGACCACGTATAGTTGGTTTACGAGTTCCAACTCCCATTGAAATAACTCTCTCTGCCATTGGAAACTCCAAATCCACTCGAGCTCATCCCAAAACTCGCAATCCCCTATAACAGATCCTTTAAGGGTTGAGACCGAGAAAAGTCTTGGAAACAACTCTTTCAGAGAACCATTAGGTAACCAAATATCCTCCAAAATCGGACTGTTCTGGCATTCCCTATATCCATAGACAAGCCTCTGATCATATTCTGTCGGACTTGTGGGTCTCTGATTTGTAGCTGACAAATGTCCTTCCATGGGCCCCCTCTTGTAGGAACACGCTGACCACACAGCATCTCAGAAGGGTTCATGTTATTACATGAGCACACTACTTTCTTCCATAAGGGACAGTCCTCTTTCGAAAACCTCTACCACCACTTAAAAAACAAAGCTGCATTTCGAATCACTGCATCACCAACTCCCAACCCACCTGCCTTTTTTGGAGCCATCACTACCTCCCATTTTACTAGTGACACCCCATGCCTCCCATCCTCTGTACTCCACAAGAAACGTCTTTGGAGAGAGATCAACTTTTTCGCTACTGTCTTTGGCAACTTGTATAAGCTGAGATAGTAAACAGGCAGGCTATTCAGAACATATTTAATAAGGACCAGCTTACCCGCTTTGTTGAGCGACTTAGCTTTCCACAGACTTAGCCTTTCTTCCACCTTGTCAATCACTGGTTTCCATGTCTTCACCAGCCTCGGATTTGCTCCCAATGAGATACCTAGATAACGTACTGGTAAGGATGCCTCCTTACACCCCAGCAACTGACACATCTTACGCGCCCAACGCTGATCACTATTAACCGGAATGAAGCTGGACTTCTCAAAATTAATATTTAACCCAGACATCAGCTCAAAGCAACGCAACAACCGCTTGTAGTTCCTGATAGTCTCTTCCTCCGTAGGACAGAAGAGGATAATATCATCTGCAAATTGTAAGTGTGACAACTCGATGTTATTCCGTCCAACCAAAAGCGGAGAGATACGTCCATTACTCGCTGCCTCCCAATCATCCTATGTAAAATATCAACAACTAGCACAAATAAAAAAGGAGATAATGAATCTCTTTGTCGTAGGCCCCTTTTTATTTATTTTTGTATGATCAATACATACACAAAATCCAATTTCAATAGAACTGTTTTGTTAGGATTTTATGTACATAATTACATAATTTTTATTATATATATATATATATTAGAATGATTGTGATAGTGTTGATATTAGGTGAGATATATGCAATCCTTCTTTCACATGAATTAAGAGATGAATGTTTGGTAAAAATTTATTGATAATGCAAATATGTATGAATCGCAAATCGATATAATGTAAATTGGAATTATAAATGTTGATGACATGCAAAATTAAATTTTAAATCATGGTCAAAAAAGTGCTTAAACGGAGCCTTATTTCTTGCGATAGGAGTGTTGATCAACCTGCCCCATTTGCATTACGAATCACACACATGATATAAATATTGTTTTCTAATAGTTTTTCCTTAATCTGTCTTTTCTTTTTACGTTTAAGAAGGGTGGATTACGTGAAGTATAAGAAGCCTTTACATTGTGCTTTTGTTCTATGCAACCTTTAATCTAAGCAATTAAATTAGTTATAATTTAGAGTCTAGAATTTAAGATAAATAATTCTTACTATATTCTGAATTTTTATATTTATTTGAGTTGAATTAGTTATATTTTTTTTTATAAAAACAGGATATTAAGATAGAAACATAGAAACATAAAATCGTGTTTGATAGATGAAATATAAATAGAGACATTATGTCAAAAAATATTGAATTAATGTATTTTGTGTCTATCCTCAAAGAAAGAACACAGAGACACAACTTATTTTTTATTTTTTCTTTCATTATTGAGTGAATATCCTACCCAACCCCTGACAATTTCATAATTATATTTTTTTATTATTATATTTTTCTTTTCAAATTTTTTGAATGAAAAAAAATACGAATAAATTGAATTTTTATAATTTGTTCTAATTTATCACCAAACAAAATGTAAGAACACACAATTTTGTATCTCTATTCGTTGTATTTTGTTCTCGTCTTGTCTTGTTTTATCTTCAAAAACAAAACCTAATAGAATAATAATATTATTTGTTATATTTGAAAAAGAAAATAAAAGGTTATTTTAATAATAACTCTTCTTAACAAGTACAAAAAGTAAGTAAAATATGGATGGTTACAACTTACAACTTAGAAGAGTTCATAACCTAACACAAGTATTTATTTACATTATTATCCATTTTGAATAAAAAACCTCATTTTTTTTTGTTTCATTCTTAGCCATCTTTTATAGGAGATGCATTTTTTTCTTAGCCATTGCCACTTGTAATAAGACGTATAAATAAATCTCAACACGAAAACACTCTCGATCATGGCGATCACATCATATGGCATGTAATTAGACACCACACACAATCTTCCAAATTCGCAGCGATTCTTTCAAGTAGTAGCTATGGGTCGAGTGGTGGTGGTCGCGGCGGTGATTGGGGTGGCGACGGCGGTGGCTGTAGCAGCAGTGGTAGGTCGCCGGTTTGTGAGAAAATGGCGTCGTAGGGCGAAGGCATTGGCGATAGTGAAGGAGGTTGAGGAGAAGTGCGCAACCCCTATCGCCAAGCTGAGACAGGTGGCGGATGCCATGACCGTTGAGATGCACGCCGGTCTCGCATCTGAGGGTGGCAGTAAGCTCAAGATGCTCATCACTTACGTCGATAATCTCCCCACTGGGTAGTAACAACTCTCTCTTCTCTAATCTCATGTTTCTTTTTCAATTTCTTTGATCCGATTAATCTATCTATCTATCTGCATTGATCTTAATCTGAGTCCTATGCTGCATGAATATGAATATGAATATCAATACTGTTGTTGGATACAATGCTGTTTGATAAGCGTTCCTTTTGCTTTTGAATTCCTCGAGAAATTAATGTATTTGGATCTCGAGGAACATATAGAGTGGAAGAGGCATTTGTTTTGGAAAGATGGGAGTGCAAGGCAATGTAATGTTGGATGAAAATATAAGGTTTCAAAATAGCTGTCAATTTGAAAACTTGGTCTATTAGTGTGTTTAATGTATTTGGATGCAATTTACATTATTTTACATTGAGTTATGAATGTATAAGATTTTCAAAGTGATAATAGATGTTTTGGAACGGAAGTTTTGTACTTTTTTGTGTGTCACAGTGGCATTTTGGCATTGGTTTGAGGATTAATGAAGAGTGATAGAGAGAGAAATGGAAGGCAATGTAATATGAAACATATATTTCTATAAGGCAATGTAACATTAACAATGCAATGTATATGGATAAAACTTTACACCAATATTACATGGACTATAAATGTAACAGATTTTCTAAGTCATTCAAACTGAGAGATGTTTTTGAATGGAGGGTCTGTTTTATATACAAATATGATACGCATACATTTTTGACTGTTTTTTGTTCATGGACTAGACGGAAACACATTTTTTATTTTTCTTTGTTTTGAGTTCTTGTTCTTTTGATGAATGTAAATCCATTTGCATTGTCAAAATTTTCCTTTTTTTCCCCCTTTCTTTTTTAGTTGTTCTTCAACATTTTAAAACTATGGAGACAGCGAATGAGCACTGATTTGATGCATCCCTCCCTTTTTTAGGGATGAGGAAGGACTATTTTATGCATTGGACCTTGGAGGAACTAACTTTCGTGTATTACGTGTGCAACTCGGGGGAAAGGAAGGTGGTATTGTTAGTCAAGAATTTACTGAGGTGTCAATTCCGCCTAAGTTGATGGTTGGATCATCAAGTGTGAGTCCTTTGTGTTACCTTAACAATTGTTAATTTCTTTGTGCAAGTCTTTTGAGAAACAATGACTAAAAAGTTTAAACAAACTCTGATGCAGGCACTATTTGAATTTATTGCATCAAAACTTGCGAAATTTGTTGCCGAAGAAGGACCAGATTTTCAAATTCCTACTGGTAGACAGAGGGAACTAGGTTTCACCTTTTCCTTCCCTGTCATGCAAACATCAATTGATTCTGGGAACCTTATAAAGTGGACAAAAGGCTTCTCCATAGATGATACAGTTAATACCGCATCCTGATTCCTTTTCTTTCATTTACTTCATTTCAAGTCGAATCTTCTTGCTGTATATTATGGCACTTTGTGGATATGATTTATTAATGATTAGGTTCTAAATCCTCAATTCTGACTCCCCAACTTTGAATTTACAGTTACATCACAAGTTGATATAATAAATTATTGTTAATAATAATCATCATATTATCTTACTACATTACATAAGTTACTGAGGATATGTTCATGAGGGCCCAAAATTTATTTCCTTCTTGTTCTAAATGTCATAAAGTGTCAGTTCATCTATCAAAAGTAGTTAGTTTGATCACTTCTCTGTTTAAGTCTTGTATTTCTTTCCACTTATTTCTTAAAGAAGTGGCTGAAAGTTTACATTGCCCATGTATAGTCTGTGACTTTTCCATGTATAGGGTATCTTATTGTTAAAAACGTGTTAGAATCCCCTCCTTAGGTGGTTCAAGGTGTAGAGTAACTTGTTTATGTGGAGTAACTCATGCTTAGTGCATAAAGGCATTAGGAGATTTTATTGAGGGACATAGCTTATCTCTGCATTTATACTTTTTTTTTTTGTGTTGTTTGAATAGGTTGGTAAGGATATTGTGGCAGAATTGACAAAAGCCATGGAGAAGCAAGGCCTTGATATGCGTGTAACAGCTCTGGTAATTGAAGTTTTGGACTCTCTAATGACATTCATTCTCAAGAGTTTTGTTTATTCTGAAAATTTTTAGTGTTCCAAAGTCAAATTTCTGTTTGTGGCATTTTTTTTTTCAGTATGTACTTATTTTCGTTGTATATACTAGGTCAATGATACAGTTGGAACATTAGCTGGAGGTCGATACACAGACAAAGATGTCATTGCTGCTGTTATTTTAGGTACTGGAACAAATGCAGCATATGTAGAGCGTGCTCAAGCAATACCAAAATGGCATGGTCTTTTGCCCAAGTCCGGAGAAATGGTAACCAGTTTCTGTCTTACTTTTCTTTAGTGTAAGATGGCTACAGATTATCTGATATGAACGGTAGAATAAACATTCCAACCTCTCTGAATTCATATGAGATGGCTGCAGGTTATTAACATGGAGTGGGGAAATTTCCGGTCTTCACATCTTCCCTTAACTGAGTTTGATCATGCATTAGATATGGAGAGTTTAAACCCGGGTGAACAGGTGAATTCATGTTCTTTCTAGATTCCATAATATCTGCCTTGATAAAGGGGGTTATATGACTTGTCTGTTCATTTCTAATTTCCAGGTTTATGAGAAGATAATTTCTGGTATGTATTTGGGAGATATTGTTCGAAGAGTGCTATGTAAAATGGCTGAAGAAGCTTCCTTTTTCGGGGACACGGTTCCTCCAAAATTGAAAGTTCCGTTCACATTAAGGTTTAAAATTAGCCTTTCTATTACTGGGATCCAGTTTATCCAATTAATTTTCTTTCTGTTGTGTCCCTTTTCCTTTTCTCTCCACCTGCTCAAATAATATTCACCTTGAAACTTGCTTCTGATATCAATAGTTGAATTTGAGCAAATAGACACTTATTGCATGCTTTGTTTATAATGAACAATGAACGTTTGAAAGTATAATAGGAAGGAATAGAATATGTGGTTTCTCATTATTTATTCTGAAATTGCTGTTGCGGGTAAGCATTTAGCCATTAAAGCAACGATCTCTGACTCACTTTGGAAGAGAGTGATTGCGTTTTTTAATGAAATAGGAAATGTGCAAAAGAATGTTTTTGTCGTGTCTACTGGATATAGAAGGATCCTTCTAGGTTTAGTACTTTCTTAATAATAAAATAGGAAATGTGGCTAGATGAGAGATCTTTACAGTTAGTTGTAAAGCTTATGGAGAGATTTTCAAGTTTTCATAGCCATCATAATAGAAACTAAGAGGGGAACCTTATGCACTGACATTCATCCATTCTCATCTGGAGTAGGATTCTTGGTAGTTTGTTGCTGGTGATTTTTAGTGTATCTTCAGTCTGAGAGAGTTTTTGTTAATACACGTATCAAAGGTTTTCTCATGAGAGTAATAACTATCTAAATGACAGCTTTCATTTCCCATGTTTAGTGATCAGAGTCCATTATCAGATTACCACCTGGCACTCATGCAGAGGGATTGCATAATTATGTTTTACCAATGCTTTTTTATATGTCTTATGGTATGTTTGAAGGCTCCAACTTCTGTGGGGCATTAAGAAAGTAGACCTTGGATAGTCCAGGCCTTGAATCCCTAATGAAAGTCTCCAATACTCAGTACAATTTTCATATGAAAACTGTGATTAGTTAGTTAACTACAGGTGTTTATAGTTAATATACTGCTCACTATTGGTTTGTCTTAGGTATCCATTAATAATTATATGGGCTTAATTGTAATTGGGAATTATGTGAAGAGTGCGGGATGCGTGGCATGGGTAAAGTGTGCTGTAACTAAAGGGAATAATATAACTGAATGGAAGAGAATGGGGGGTTTTTAGGGTTTAGGGATTTTACATTATGCTTTAATACAAATCTGAAATTCTACTATTGTTGGGACAAACTTTTATGTCATGACCATGAGTGTTGGATGTGCAGGACACCTGACATGTCTGCAATGCATCATGACACATCTGCTGATCTCAGTGTAGTTGGGAACAAACTAAAGACCATTTTTGAGGTATATAAAATTCTCTATACAGTTTAATATTTATAGGAAAGCTTCTTCTGCATATGTTATGCAAGTTATTTCAACCTTTGGTGATATCAAGGTTATCTATACTCTTATAATTAGGGTACAAAATTCACATATTGAAGAGTTTAATTTGATACATTGTTCAGTGTAATATTTTCTTTTTTTTTGTTTCTTCTTTTACATTGTGATTTGATTAGACCTTGGCACACTGCTGAACGCATGTTAGTTTCTCATTTGAAAACCTTCACACAATGGTTTATTTAGGCAAGGATTTCTCACAGATTTTTGTCTAAACATGGTTTGATATTTTAAACAGAAATCCAAAGATATTCTAAGGGTATAACTATTTACAAAATTTATGTAAAGGGTCAAGCAGCAAGTAATATGTGATTATTTGACAGTACTAAACTCTTAAACTGAAAGTTTATCAATACTAAACTGCATACTGAATACCTTTATTACATTTTCAATATTTTAGTTCTATCTGAACTTGTGATTCATGTTGCAACTTCTAGCTTTTAAAAGTTGTCAGTTCCATTTACACATGGGTAAACTACATTGACCTCCCATATAATTAGGCAATATTATATATAACCTCCCCCCATTTATTGAAGTTTATACTAACCTTTTCGAGATTTAGGTTACATAATACTCAGCACTTATATTTTGCAAAATGTGACACTAACTTCCTCTATAAACATAGCACTGAAGTGTATTTTTCCCATGATACTTTTATTGACTTTACTAATTTTCTCCTTGTACAATATTTAGATACAAGATAGTTCATTGGAATCAAGGAAGGTGGTTATTGAGCTCTGCAACATTATTGCTACACGCGGCGCTCGTCTTGCCGCTGCCGGCATGTTGGGTATCCTGAAGAAGCTGGGGAAAGACACCATCAATGACGGTGAGGGTCAAAGGTTTGTGATAGCCATGGATGGTGGATTGTATGAGCATTATGATGCATACAGCAAGTGCCTAGAGGATACCATGGCTGAGTTGCTTGGTGAAGTTGTCTCACAAAACATTGTCATAAAGCACTCCATGGATGGTTCTGGAATTGGTGCTGCTCTTCTTGCTGCTTCTCATTCTCAGTACCTTGAAGGCTAAGTTACCACTTATATTATTATTTTTTGTGTTTGTATCAATTTTTTTGGAGGTCATTTTTCCCGGCTTGATCCTCTACAGAGTTGACTCTTACACTTCTTGTTTTAAGGCAAATTTTGCTCTTTAAACTTATTGTTTAAGGCAACGTTTCCTTGGCACCATTCCTATACATTCATATATTTAATTCATTCAGAACAATTCTTTACTTTTTTACTTCTTGTATTTGTCTTAACCACATTCTCATCCCACTGTATTTTAGTTATGTGAACAAATTTTGCAGTGCCACAATTAAATTGAAATAGTTTCTTTAAGCAAATTAGTCTCCTTTAAACTTAATTGGCCATCTCATTATAACAAGTGAACTACTCAATTCTTTGCCAATAACAAATTGGTACAGTGATAGGCAAATTTGAAATTGAGTAAGGTGAGGAAATTAATAAACACAAGCAAGGACCCAATCAATTCAATTTTATGACCTGATAACAAGGTAAGCAATATGTTTTTATTTCGTTTCTCTTAATACCTCAAAAGATGTTTAGATCTTGTCTCATACGACCAACTTAACCTGCACTTTACTACTTTGTTTTTGACATTTAACATTAATAAAGATCATTAACTAAAGGCAACAACCTTTACTTTGCCTCCATTTGTGCCATCAAGGACTTGAGTGTACCAAGTGTCTTCCTGTTAATGAAGACTTTGAAGTGTTAACCAAAATTGTTCACGTTGACTCTAAAAAAAGATGAAACAGAAACACCGTTTTAAGAAACAAAACAAGAAAGATATATCTTTATTTAAGAGTCATTAATATATTAGTAGTAGTTTCTTGAGGAAGTGTTTACTTTTTTGTACCTAGTGATGGACACCCAACTTGGTATTTGATAATTACAATCAAAACAAGTTCATACTATTTCAATTGTTATTTAGTGCTGAATGCAAGTTTAGTTAAAGTGGATCTACCCTATTATTGAATACAAATTTCTGATTTGATATTTTCCAGATCCATAATTAATTACATGCCGAATTGGATACCTGAATTATGATATTTAAATCAACTATGCTACGTGTACACCAAAATCAGTCACGAGTATAAAATATATATTGGAATACAAATACACATTAAAAATAAATTAAATCACACATGTATTTATATATAAATACATTGGTGGATAATTTTAGTGGCTGATTTTGGTGTATAAATAACATTTTTGTATTTAAATTAACAACTAAAATGTGTCCATTTATCGACTATGCTAGGTAAACACCAAAATCAGCCACTAGTATTAAATACATGTTGGAATATAAATACACATTGAAAATAAATTAAATCACACGTATTTATACACAAATACATTGGTGGTTGATTTTAGTGTACAAATAACATTTTTAGTCTATTTATATATCAAAGAATAAGACTATAGGCCAATGAGCTATAGCTCAAAGACATAGTCTCCCCATTCTCACTGAGAGATCTCGGATTTGAATCTCATTTCTAACTTAAAAAAAAAAAAAAAACTATACTATGCAACGGTACGTAGTTAAATTGGTATAGATACAAAATACGAAAATTTAGGTCTTCATAAATTATTTCAACAATAAAATTGTATTTTCTCTAAGTAAAAGTGTAAAACAAGACAGAATTTAACTACCAAGTGTGTTTTGAGGGGCATGTAGAGTATAATATTTGGTGTTAGTAGTTAGTAGGCAAAGGCATTATTTGTCAAACGTTTTCAATTGTGAGAGGCAATGTAAGTATCTTTGATGAGAGGTCCTTGCAACTTGCTTTTACTTCTTTGCCAAACAACCTGCTGCCTAACGTTATTATTTTAGGGGCTCTAAGGTTGCGTGTGTAATAATTCCCTTCAATCATGTTTTAGATTTTTGGACATTACTATTTTTGGTATTCATCTACGAACTTAGTCTGAATTCTAGTTCAAGAGAAATTTAGACTTTCTAATAATGAACCATCATTTCTTATTGCCAACATAAAGTACCAGAAATGTTATGTATACAGCAATAAAGTTTTAATACACAGTTGTAATTGTTAGCAATATATATATATATAACTATTTATGTCTTTTTCATATTAAGTCAAATTTTTTAAATAAGTGATTTTATAATATAGTATTAAAAATTTTATGATAAAAAAGTTAGAGTTCGATCCT
>NC_029793.2:4793824-4796982 GCF_000816755.2 Arachis ipaensis | reverse complement strand
TTAACGTGTTTTAATACACCCTTTTATAAAATTAATACCAAACTCTTTATAATAAAAGATAGTTATGTATATAACTATGCGTATCATAAAATTTTATTGTTTATGAAAAAAAAAATTATGCAGCCTATTGTATTACGTAAATAAAAGAAAAAAACATGCAATTTTAAAATACCATGCATTTTTTTTTGTCCGGCTTCTTGGTTATCTACGAGGATTTGAATTCTCTAAAATTTGAATTTCACTTTAGAGAGTAAAGTGTGATTTTCTATTCTTGAATAGTTTCTCTTTTATATTTATTTTTGGTCCCACCTATGAAATCAATGGTGAGAGATTACTTTTTATTCTCTAAAGTGAAATTCAAACTTTAGAGTATCCAAATCCGTCTACGGTATCTTTTAGTTCGACAGACTAAGAATTAGTCCGTTACAGATCTAAACTCTATTAAAGGTCTAACCAATAAGTTGCTGCATACACAATACGCGATTTGAAACCAACACTTACGAGTGATTGGTTGCCTTCCTCTCTTCAAAAAGGTGGAAACTGGAAAGACACACTAAAAAGAACCCAAACAAACGTGTGGGAATAAAATATTTGCAAATATAAAATCTAGTCAACAATTTCATGCTATTATATTACATTCCTTTGCTTTTAGTTTGTGTTCTTTTTTTTCTTTGGTAGGGATCTTAATTTGTTGACCTGTGATAATTATTATTTGTGATCAAATTCTTAGTACTAGGCCTTCCAAGGTTAATTACCTTGGCTACAAAAGTTGTTCATATATCAAAGTCTTTCAATTACTTCATCCAAGTTCATTTTAGAAAGAAATTGATTAGGGTATGTGCACTACTACTTACTATTTTGTTGTGTGAGATTTGTATTATTTATCTTAATTCTTATCTTTGTGTTTCTCAATTGTATTGACACTTTTTTTGGGGCCATTGTTGCATGAACCAGTGTGCTGTGTTGTTGCATGAAGGGCAATTCTATTTCCTTGCACACAAAGTGTTTGTTTTAATGCGTAAAAGATGGATGATAGTAGAAGAAGGAGAAGAAGCAGCCACAACAAGTTTTCAGAGGAAAAGGAACTAGAACTAAGACTTGGTCCACCTGGTGAAGAAGAAGATGAAGAAGATGAAGAAAAAGATGAAGATTATTGGTCTCATCACAATGAAAACAAAAGAGAAAGAAACAGTGATGAATCAGATCAATCACCACTCTCTCTTGGTTACTTCTCATCCCAGAGAATTTACAACTACCACCAGGACCAGGCTACTAAGGCTAAAGCTTCATCATTTCTTCAGAACATGTCAATGGTGGGAAAGGAATCAAAGGATGCAATATCATCATCACAACCATGTCGTTCTGAAGTGATAGAGTTTCATAATGGTGCAGTCTGTGCAGAGAAGAAAGCATTATCATCACCTTCTTCTGCAAATACAGCTGCCCCCAACAGCTCTCAGAAAAGGTACTCCAGCTTTTCTCCCTTCTTTCCATATATTGTGTCTTTCTTGAACTTTTAGACATGGAATCATAATTCATAAACATTATGGTAAATTACAATTACTTCCCCTGAAACTTACGTAATATTATGTTAATGTCATAATCTATAAAATATAAAATATACACTTCTAACTGTGACTGAAAAAAATTAATATGGAAGAATTTCAAATGTATATGTCAAAAAATAGCCTTAATTGTGTGATTAACATGTATATGGAAGCAAGTAGTTCGGAAAAAAATTTCTTTTCAGTAGGGTGAAAAGCACAAGTCAATAGTAGAAGAGTTAACGAGTTTTTTGCTCTCAGCAAAATTGCTTTTCCCCTCTAACAAATTCTCGCTGTCCATATTTTTGTATTACACTATTTTGGTCCACCTTTATGTAAAACACTACTTTTACATCCATTTAAAAAATAAAGTGTTTGAGTGTTGTATTATAACATAAATAACAAGAGAGGTTAGTATATATTTTATGAATAGAAGAGTATCGAAAATACAATTTAGTCTAAATACTATTATAGTGTTGTTTGATCAATATAAGTGATCTCACTGATAAAAAGAACAAAGTTTAGTTGCTTTTGATGTTAAACTTTTAGAGAGAATCTTTGCCAGCCGGGTCAGATTTGATATTGTTTGTGGTCCATTGTACTTTTTAGTGCAAGAACCAATTATGAAGATTCCAGCATTAATTGCAAAATGATTTTGGCATATTTGCACAGTACTCATCCTAAAAAGAAGGGCAACTTTAGCTATGAAATCTTTGTGATATTCATTATATATATTGGCTGTTCTTTTCTGTATTGTTACACACACTTTCCATGCGATGCTTTAGTGATGTCTGCATCTGATTGCTGTTTGCTGATACTATCTGTCATCAATTATGTGCCTTCCTTATCTTTTCTTGAAATTTGATATTGTCTTTGCCATGTGAATGCCTGAACCTCTGTCTTGTGTTTTTATTCTTAGTTTCACTCACTCACCAATTTCATTCAGCATAAGCAAATGCTATTTGAACATTTAAAAAATTGATTCAATTAAACTTCTAAGCACCTAACATGACTCAAAATTGGAATTAGACTATTGTAAGCTTATGCTGAGGAAGATTGATATCCTCATGCTATTTTTTTCTAATGATTAATTCTTATTCTGATCAAATTAATGTATATGACATACATGAGTTCAGAAATTTCTGCATTGTTAACTATGTATAATATAATAGATGCTATTCACCAGAAATTTGTATATATTCAGTATAAAGGTTGTAGAAAAATCAGCTTAGGAGAAATATTTTCTGTTTGAACTTTGATGGTGTTACTTCCTCTAACTAAGTTTTCCTTTTAAGGAGACACCATGCCGATTCATTTATGATCTACTATGATCAATTGTTGGATATAGAGTGTGGATTACATTGAATTCAATCCAACAGTAAATGATGGATGATAAAGTCATCACAGCTCTTAATCATAACATAGAGCTTCATTATCTATGAACTGCAGATACTTTCATTTTGGACACGAAGTTCATTTCTTCGGGAGATACACTTAGATACACTCAAATACAATTACATGTTGGTGTATCTAACCTTTGTTCATTCTTAATTTATATTTTTAAAATGAATTAAAAAATGATATGTATTTTTAATTAATAATTAAAAAATATCT
>NC_029793.2:4791881-4793803 GCF_000816755.2 Arachis ipaensis | reverse complement strand
TCAACATATTATTATAATTTATCCAAAAAATTCTTTATATTGTACATGTATGTCATATTTCTGATAATTTTTAGAATCAGTGTGTCGCTGTATCCAGCGATGTGTCGTATTCCGTGTTTGTGTCAATCAATGTGTATCATAGGTCATGTACATGTAGTGCTTAACTACTAACGTATCCTGTTGGTTCTCATGATTAAACTTTGTACATGGAACCACCTCAAAAACAGAAGTGCAGCTGGTCCAGTAGTGGGTTGGCCTCCAATTCGTTCATTCAGGAAGAACAATGCAAGTGGAAGCACTTTTTCTAAGCCCCCTCTTGGGTCCCACCACAACCATCATCATAATCTTAATCTTAATGTTGAAGACAAGGTTGCTAATAATACTACTAATAAGGAACATGTTAACAACATTAGTGGTACCCCTAATAAAGGCATGTTTGTGAAGATCAATATGGATGGAATTCCAATTGGGAGAAAAGTGGATATTAATGCTTATGGCAGCTATGACAAACTTTCCTCTGTTGTTGACCACCTCTTTAGAGACCTCCTTTCAGGTAACGTTATTTTGTTTGTGGACCTTTTTTTTTTCTTTTAGGCAATTTAATCAAAATTGTTTGTTCATCATTTAATATAAGGTGGATACTTTTATAAAAATATTTTCATGTAAAGATTATATTATGAATCGTTAGATGATTTGATATGTTTGACTAAACCATCGTCTAACCGTTCAAAATATAATTTTAACATAAAGATATCTTTACAGAAGTAGCCACCGTAATACTCTTCACAGGGTATTATATTCTCTTGTTTAGTTGTTTTGTTAAGATTGATAAAAAAAAATCAGCAATTTCTTTGGTTTAGTGGATGAGTTCTTGTTTTCTTTAATAAATAAGCTCTTCTATTTAAATTTTATGGATGAAAAAAAATTAGTGATAAAAAAGCTTTATCCTTATAATGAGTTAGACTTAATTAAACCCATAATTAATTAAAATAAGTTGAAGTTTACTTGATGAACTTTGAATACCGATAAATTTAGGCGAAAAAAGATTGACAATAAGACAGACCAAAAGTGAATGAGTATATCGAACTTGTCTTTCTTTTATTATGGGTAAAGTATACTTTTTGTCTCTAAAATTTGACAAAAATTTTAAAAATATCTGTAAGTTTTATTTTGTTTCAATTTTGTTTCAAAAGTTTTCGATTTGCATCAAACATACTCTTGACGGCTAATTTTTCAAAAAATTTAAGATCAATTCAACAACAATTTCATAAGAAAAACCCTCAATACAAACAAATCAAGCATAATTTTCTTGTATTATTGTTAGATTGGTCTTAAATTTTTTGAAGATTTACCGGCAAGGATATATTTGATGCAAATCAAAAACTTTTAAGACAAAATTGAAACAAAATAAAATTTAGGAGGTATTTTTAAAACTTTTGTCAAACTTTAGTGACAAAAAATATACTTTACCCTTTTATTATTTATTTATTATTACTTTTTCTTTGTTTTATAACATCACTTCAAGGTGAGAATTCAGATACAACTGAAACTTGATTCAGAGAGAAATAAATCTTATTTTTGTTTTTGTTGTTGATCAGCTCAAAGAAGAGATTCCTGTGGTGGTGGAAGTATTAAAAAGCAAAAGCAAGAGGAAGAGAAAACAATGATAACAACGGGTGTATTAGATGGAAGTGGGGAATATACTCTTATTTATGAAGATAATGAAGGAGACAAGATGCTTCTTGGGGATGTCCCATGGCAGTAACCATCTATCTCTTCTCTCTCTCTCTCTTCATCTTAATTTTTTATTTTAAAGAGTTACATAAAGATGTTTTTATGTAAAAACAATAACTAAAAATAGTTAAATAATTTAATAAATTTAATTAAATTATTTAATATAATACGTGTTAATATTTTAATTG
>NC_029793.2:4784165-4791854 GCF_000816755.2 Arachis ipaensis | reverse complement strand
CTACAATATATATATATATATTTCTCTAGGATAAAGTATATTTTTTGTTTTAAAAATTTGTTAAAAAATTTAAAATACTTTTAAATTTTATTTTTTTTAATTTTGTCCCAAAAAATTTTCGATTTGCATCATATTTTTAAAAAATTTAGGACTAATTCAGCAATAATTTTACAAGAACAATCTTCAATACAAGTAAATTAGACATAGTTGTCATGCATCATTTCTGGATTAGTCCTAAGCTTCTTGAAAATTTAGTTTTTAGAAATATATTTAATGTAAATCGAAAATTTTTGAGACAAAATTGAAATAAAATAAAAGTTAAGAATATTTTAAATTTTTTAACAAATTTCAGAGACAAAAAATATATTTTATCTTTAATCTAAATTATCTATTATTATAAGTTTTATAAGTGTTGTCCAAACAGCCTCTAAATAAATGTATCTTTCTTAACAATCTCTCTCTATTATTTTACTATAGTTTGATGTCCAATGCTTAATTAACATAGAACTAAACAATTATCTCCCTCTATACTTTGTGTCTCTAAAAGTATATGAGCACTATTTATTTATGTCTCTTTCTAATAACTATATACACATAAAATTAAGGTGTCTCTTTCTCACGTGAAAATTTGCATGACTGTCCCTGGCCAATACAATAAACTATAGATCACTTTGCAATAATTGGGTTTCAACATTATTAATTACTAGAAAAATGTTATTGGAAGCTATGATTGTTATTACTATATATGTTATATGATTCCTTTTGGCAGCATGTTTGTATCAACAGTGAAGAGATTGCGAGTGTTGAAGAAATCTGATCTTGCAGCTCTTTCACGTGAGTTTGAATTGATATCTTGATTAATTAATTAATTGGACAATGCTATCATGATTCCCATGCATAGATTTTAATCCTTGGATTATTTTTTAGTTAGTGCATGCATGATGTACTAATTTTAATTAAAATCCTTTCATGTTTAAAATAAATATGACCTTTAATTTATTGTCATATTCATATTTCAAACATTTTTTAAGTAAATATAAGAAAGTTACGAATTACTAATTCCTAGATGATATAATTCTTAATTAAATAATGTCAATGGTACCATGCTGTGATACTCAAGCACTAAAGTAAATTTTTTTTAATCATTCATGCACTAAATAAATAACTTGTTCATGTTTAAAATAAATATAATAATATGACCTTGTTATGTTCATATTTTAACCATTAATTATTTACCCTTTTAGATTTATTTTTATTTTACTCATGTAACCAATATTGATTAATATTTAATGGTGAAGCCAAGATCTTGTCGTCATGTTCTTTTTGAACATTAAAAAAGCAAAATCCAAATTCACTAAATTTAATTTAACGTTGACAACTTAATTATGAAATTTTGTTAATTACTATATTCCCTCTCCCCCTAGTTTGTTTTTATTGCATCAATATGATTAAAAAAACTCTCTTGTTTAATTTTCAGTTGGTGGTAAGCAAGGCCACATACACCACTCAAAATGAAGGTTGAGGCTATGAATTCTTGTTCCATGCTTAAAGCTGAAGAGACTTTGTATTACACATTTTTGTTAAAATGCATCAAGGAATGAAATTTTCTACTTCTAATGTCTATGAATGTATCAAGGAAAAACTTAAACGGATATGCATGTATTCATAATTTCACTAACTTGTTTTGGCTTGTATTATTAATTAATTAAGTCCCTTTTGTAGGGTTGCTCATTTTCTACATGATTTTTTTATGGTCATTTTAAAAGCATGTCTATGATTATTATTGCATTTTTTTTATACCCAATTTATGATCTTATGAAGTGGAAGCTGCATTGCCAAATTGGTTTGGATAATTGGTAAGAATGGATTCGAATTTTACAAAGGCTCGAGTTGAATTTTTGCTACTATTTCAATAAGAGAACCGCTCAGATAAAGATATCTAAAATGTCTTTTTTTTTTAAGATGTTTTCTAATAATTAAAATTTAACATATATAATCGATTAAACCGTATTATTTTTGTTAAAATTAAGCCTGACAAATTAATTTGACTGAAAAAATAGTGAATCAAATATTAAACTGGTCTAAATTAATATTATTTTTTTATAAAAAATGACTACAGTATCTTTATTATAGAAAATGACTAAAATACTCTTATTATATATTTTTTGAGAACTCTAAATTCTAGCTCTTTACTTCTCTCTAGTTATAGGGTTAGGATTTAGAGTTTTCAATATATATATATATAATAGGGATATTTTAGTTATTTTTTATAAAAATGTTAATTTAGACCGGTTCAAAATTTAATTTATTGATTTTTTGGTTAAACTAATTTATTCGATCTAATTTTAATAAAAATAACACAATTTAATTGATTATATGTGTTAAATTTTAATTATTAAAAATCACCTTTAAAAAAATACATTTTTGACATCTTTATTTGAGCGGCTCCCTTCCAACAAATATGAGATATATAAATATATAATATTGATCTTTTCGAGAGTAAACTACCAATTTTGTAAAAGATTTTATCATCCTCAATTTTAATTATAAAATGTGTAAGTTAACTTAATATCCATAAAAAAAATAAATTAGTACAATAAAGTTATCTAAAACGTTTGATAATATTACCCAACAAACTACTTCTTTGAAAAATTTTCCACATACAAGCGTTTTTTTATACAAGTCTTTACAAGTCATTTATATTAACGCGCTTCGAACCGTTACTGTACGTTTTCACTGCACCTTATTCTTCTTCTTGCTGCACGTTCTTCTTCCTCTTCCTCTTCTTCTTCTTTTCTTTCGTTTCTTGCCTTCTATTTCTCCTTCTTCATTTACGTGCTTTTCTCTCTGTTTTCTTTCTTTGTTATTCTCGATTTCCATTGTTTTTTGACATCAAACTCTGAAATCGTTTTTGAAGAAGAAGAAGCAGCAGAAGATGAGGAGGAGAAAAAAAAAGAGTTCTGAATTATGCATAAGGTGTACTTCAACGAATTTTTGGTGTATTTCTTAAATCCTTTGAGTGTAGTTTTGTAATCCTTTGGGTGTATTTCTGTAATTATTTGGGTGTATTTCTATAATCCTTTGGGTGAATTTCTGTAATTGTTTGGGTGTATTTCTGAAGTTCCATTATCTTCAAATTTGGCAAGAAACTCATTTTCATGGAAGAAGAAGAAGAAGAGTTGTTCATAATGTATAGTGAATAGCACGCTTTAGAAACAGGAAGTGGTTGAATAAGGTGCGTTTATTTACTCTTGAATGTGGGAATGTAATGCGTGTATTTTGTTGGACTTGTGCCAACTTGTAAGATTTATAAGCCAAAAAGACTTGTATATATAGCAGGCCTCTACTTCTTTTGGATAATTTGTCGAACTAATTAATCAAACTATTGATGTGCATCAAGTTAGTTTATATATTTCATAGTTAGAATTATCAACATTCAAATCTTTCTAGTTAGAAATAAATCAAATAATATATAGTTTACTCACTTTCTAATGCTAAATATACTCCTATGGTTATGTCTAGCTTAGAAAAGACGGATTCAACAATCAAACAAGTAAGTGATTTTTTTTTTCTTTTATTTCTCCTTTTAATCCGCAACCATATTTGTTTTGTTTTGCAAAGTTGAGATACGAGTTGGACTATGATATAAAAACAAATATAGGGTAATAACTAATAAGGATTAGTGATGTATGTATAAATGATGGTTTTCTTTCTTTTTTGAACGCGATAGACACTTGAAAAAATATCACAAATAAAGGTTCACGGGTCATTGTATCCACCCATGTTCTTAGAGATTGTAATGGTGCCTCCAACAAATGGAAAAAGCTGGCTTAGAAAATCAGAAGGAGGCTTAGCTAATGTCTCCAATAGAAAATATATTTCTTCTTAAAATTTTTATTTGTCTTATTTTATTATGATGTTAATTTTTGGCTCCTTTCTATTATTCCATCTAGTTTGGTCCCTGCTTTTATCACCACTATTACTAGTTTTTGGTAAAGTTAAAATCATTGTATTTAATTTTTCGTTTTGCTAAAAAAATCAACTAAGAGTGAACTCAACTCTAGTTAATTAGTTGAAAAATAAGTTATTATTTTAATTTGTCAAATTTCAAAATAAAAAATAAAATAGAATTAATTTAATTGGTTTATATTGTAGTTCATCTCCTAGATTTTTTCTTAATTTTTTTCTTTTCAAATAGCTTTGTGTCTTTTAAAATTCAGTATTTTTTATTCAAAAACAATTAGGGTTAAATACGATTTTGGTCCCTATGGCTTAGGCCGAAAATATTATTCGTCCCCAAACTTTTTTTTTGTATTTAAATTTATCCCTAAGGTTCAACTTGATTTTAAAATCGTCATTTGGACCAAAATACCCTTCTCTAACCACCCTTCTCCAGCAACCTTCTTCACCAAAATACTAAGTTTTTCTTCTTCTTTGTCTAACAAAAAACACCAACAGCGACAATAATAATTTTAAATCAGAAGCAGGAATAAACAAAAAATACCAAAAGCACAACAACAAGGTAGCAACAAATAATGTAAAAAAGAAAACAGAAGCAGAAATTAGTACTAAAGAATCAACAAATCTGCATTACAAATATCAAAGAATCACCAAAATAAAAAAAAAAAATTGGAACCTTAACAGCAGCGAGCACACGAGGAGCAACGGCGAGCGGCGAGCGAGCGAGGAGCAGCAGTGGCAAGGAGCAGCGATAACCAGGCAAGCAGTGAGCGAGCGATAAGCAAGCGATGAGCAGCGATAAGCAAGCGATGAGCAGAAATGGCGACGCCACACGCGACATCCTCCTTCGCCGATCTGCTACCGTCTGTACCCACTCATGGAAACATTGATACGGGAGTAGAAACGGCGACAGCAGCACGCAACGTCTTCCCTTGCCGGCGTCGTCAGTCGCCACCTTCCTCTTCCCCCTTCTTCTTCTTTCCTTCCCCCTTCTTCTTCCCTGTGGTTCTTTCTCTCCCTTAACTTCAAACACTCTCTTTCTCTTATTTTTTTTTATTTTATAATTTTTTGTTAGGAGTAATTTGGTCCAAAATTTTAATATTTAAATAAAAAATACAATTTTAAAACTTAATCTAAAACAATTACATAGGTTTTTTATTTTTATTTATTTGGAGCCAAACCAAACATGGAATTAAACCCCAAAGTCGTCTCTGAGATTCACAGATTGCACCAATTTAATCCCTACCTTACCGATTGCACTGTTTTTGTTCCCGAATTTATAAAAAATGCATCTAGTTAATCCCTTACCTTATTTCCGCCCAATTATCCTGCCGCTGGCCGGTGACATGACAAATGAGTGCCACGTTGTACACCATAAAATGACATCATATGGTTTTTGGCGCTAAAACGCACTAGAACGATATTGTTTGACAAATTTAGAGAAATAAACCCCAACATTGCTGATCACTTCATTTTCTTCTTCTTCTTCTGAACTCAAACGTTTAGCGCCATGAAATTCTCGCGCCTGTAATTGGTGCCTAAGGTTTGAACGGTGAAACTATTCGATTTGGTGGAGTCTGCTTACACTTTGAGCTTTGTCCGTGATCGTAGTCATTGAGCTCGGAAGGAGAAAAAGTTCTTCGCGAAACACAGAGGTAAGTTTGTACTGGATGAAAAAAAATTTATAGCCTTTTGATTTAGGAATGCGTCATTGTGTCTGTTTAGTCAAAATTTTGTGTAGGTTGATGAAAATTTTTCGCTGCTCATTATTTGCTAGGATTTATGTGTCTTTTGTGGGTAATAAAATTTTTTTTCTATGTTCTATTTTCACATAGAGAAGATGGATATTTTTTTCAATACAACTTTATTTGGATTGATTGATGGCTATTTCTAAAATTTTTGTTTGTGTGTGAGTACCATAGTTTATTGTTGTATGTGTGAGTGCATGGCTATTTAGAGTTTAGTTGATCGCATAGAATTTTTATGATGTTGACTTGCACATCTAATCATAATTCTGCTTTTAATTTTAAACAAAAAAAAAAAAAAAAAAGAGGACCCCTAGAAAGAAGAACAATAGAGGAGTTATACTAAAATTAGAGTTAAAAATTGATAGAAAGACTATATTATTGGATCAACTAGTTTTAAGCTTAGCTAGCTATTATGTACTCCATTATAGCGTGTCAGTATTATGTCATTGGCCCGCGACAGACTAATTGGTTGGTAATAGGATGAGAGACTAAGTGAATAAATTATAAAAATTTAATTTATTTTTATTTTTTTATTCAAAAAATTTGAAAAAAAATATAATAATAAAAGATATAATTATAAAAAATTAACAAGAATAATGAAAAAAATAAAAAATAAGTTGTGTTCCTGGTTAGTATCTTTGTATTCTTTCTGTTAGGATGGATAAAAAATACACTAATTCAGTGTTTCTAGACACAATGTCTATTTCCATATCTCATCTGTCAAATACGATTTCATCTCTTTGTAACAAACATAGCCTATGTGATGAGTGTATATTTAATATTTAATAAGTAAGTCTGTCCAAAATTAATTTGGATTGTTGAGTAGTCAGCTCACTTATCCACTTAATTAGAGATCGATAACTTGAATTTTGTCTTGTATATGTAATAATTTATTGACCAATAACATTAGCAATAAATTAATCTTTAACACGAATGATTATAAAATATTATAGAAGACTAAAAAAAAAAAAGTAAGACTGTCCGAGCAAAGAATCTAAAAAATAGAATTTGGATTCTCTAAATTTTAAATTTTTATTTTAGAGGATAAAGTCTTATTTCTTACTTTTGAATAGTTTCTCTCTTATATTTTTTTTTTGTCCCCACCTATAAAATAAATGATGAGAAATCATATTTTACCTTCTAAAATAAAATTCAAAATTTAGAGCAAATTTTTAAAAATAAGCTGACCAAATGTATCAAAAAAAAAAAAGTTACCTGAACGAAAAACAAAAAAGGATCTAATAAATAAAAAAGAATGTACATTTAAGATTGTTAGAAATGGACTTAAATGATTTATATCTGTATCTCTAAGACTATAATAACACCAAACCTAAATGAAAGTACTTCATATTTATTTATTATTGAATGTCAACATCTAATGTATGTATTCTAGTTTGGAATAATCAATAATGGTTGGTCCCAACCATGTTAAAAAGGTTAGTTATTATTCATGGTAAGTGGCGCGAGTTGTTCATTATTTGATTGTGATCACATTCCCATGTTATTAATATAATAATAATTTGCTAAATTATTACGTCAATGTCAATCCTTATTTGGCATTAAAAGTACTAAAAACATGCCATGGAAGAGGAAGATGGAACCATGGTCATGAATATGCATTACTCACCACTTTGAAATTCACCAATACCTATTACTCTCTGTGTAATCAATATCCTTAATTATTATTTATAAACTAACCTACCACAACGGCTTGATAGGTATCCTTTTTTCATTATTCTATACATAGAGTTTTATTTTACTTTTAGTATCCTACTCTTCTCAAAGCATATAAGGTATAGTTTCAATTTTTTTTCCCTAACATTGTAATCAAGATTAATTTTGATTAATTGTTACTATGATGGATCAGAATGGTTCTACATATCACTCAATTACATAAATTATTTGTTAGACTTTTAAAACAATAAATATATTAATTATTAAGAGTAAAAAACTTTTACTAATAAGATATTAGATATATATT
>NC_029793.2:4778129-4784107 GCF_000816755.2 Arachis ipaensis | reverse complement strand
CGAGTAAATAGTCAATTTGATCTCTGAAAGATCACCCGCTTTCTAAATTAATTCTCAAAAGATTAAATTAATCAAAGTCATTCTCAAAAAATTTAAAAATAATTACGTTAGTCCCTCCATCCATTCTGTCACTAAAGACGTTAAATTTTACTGACGTGGCACGTTAGCTTGACAACTCAACCCGAACCCGGATTATATCCGCATCAAGTCAAACCCAAACCCAGCAAGGAATAGGATTTCCTTCTTCCCACATTCAGCAGCTTCTTCGTCTTCTACCTGAAGCTCCACCACGCCGCCGCCCTACAAGGTGTTCTACGTCGCCGTCAGTCCCTGCACATTCCTCTACCATGACGCCGCCGGTCCTTGTCCGCAGTTCCTCTCTGTCGTGAATAAGTAGATGCTGCTTCACTGAACACCCTCCGCCCAATGTCGTAGAGATCGTTGTTGCTGCGCCGTCCAACTCCTCTCCGTCCTCTTCCTCAGTGACCACCGCTGGCTTCTGGTGGAGCTGTGTGGGTTGATTTCTGATTTTTTATTATCTTGTTTGTTATCGCCGAATTCCTTCCCCAAAAAATATAGTATTTATCTATATTCGCGCAACAATTAAAATCGAATCCAATCGAATCTTGCCAAATCAAGGGCACACCGCCATTAAGTTAATAAATTTATAAACTTTAGCATTCATTGTTGTTGAACAAAATCCTCGATCGCTCACCAAAAAATTCATCATTTACAGGACTCAAGAAACAAGAATAGCAACAACAAGAACAACAGAAAGCTTTCTTGTGGTTTCTGGGAAGCATTAAAGAGAACTGTATATTAATGTTGACATTGGTGCTATCTACCTACTCCATGAGAAATAATCAAATTTTGATCGGTGGGTGATTCCATTTGTTAGTTGTTCCTATTGCTGGGATATGAATTGAAGTCTGAGTTTGATTGGGAGGAGTTACTTCAGGTCTTGCTCATCTTCTTCTGACATATTTGAGATAATTGACCATGTGATCATGGTAGCGGCTTCTGATTTTTCCAAGGACTTCAGGTTGAGAAGGGACTGTATTGCTGAGATGTTCTTCTCTTGCAAGCAAACAAGATGCATGGGTTGTGACAGGGTTGAGCTCTCTTTTTCTGGTGATGACGTGATGGTGCTGATGGCGGTGGTGCTCGTGGTGGTGGTGATGATGATGGTGCCTACAAGATTAGTGGCTTTCAACTTTTCATCACAATCGGAATGGTGTTGTTGAGTTTGAAGTTGGGGCAAGCAAGGAGAACAAGGTGAATAGCTCAAGGGATGATATCGATGATCATGGTGACATGGATGTGAATAGAATCCTTAGCAATTATAGTTTTGGTGAAGCTGAGACGACATTGACTGATGAAATGGAAGACCAGTAAGATGCAGTATTGTTTGAATCACTGAGGAGGCTGCAACTGATGGAGGCAGCAGTTGTTGGAACCGGCATGGAGGCTAAGACGCGTAGAGGAGAAGGAGAGTATGTGACTGCCGGGTCGAATTGTTGGGTTATGCTCCGATTTTCTATTGGTTTTGGCCTGTCTGTGGGTTTGAATCCTAACAAAAAAAAATTAACGTATCACATCAGCAAAACTTAATGTTATTAGTGACAGAATAGATAGAAGGACTAACGTGATTAATTTTAAATTTTTCGAAGACAATTTTAATTAGTTTAATTTTTCGGAATCAATTTAGGAATCAGATAATCTTTTAAGAACTAATTTGGCTACTCACTCTATTACTATCTGATTGAATGGTAAAGAATCTTCTTTCTCTTAGTTTACCAAATTATATTCATTATAATTTCTTATTGAAAATGTTATTTATTTGTATACGTAATAGTTTCATAATAAATGTGATACAATAATTAATAATATATCGAGAAATTCTTTCACTATGCAAATTAAATTATAGAATTAGCATTACTCATTACAAACTACTAATAATAATATGTCAATGCCAATGCTAATGTTATAGTACTCTTGCCACTATATATATGACATTAAATTTCATCATTAAAACTTACCAAAAGTCATAATAAGGACTCCCGTTTTAAGAGATGCGGCATTGGCAGACAAGATCCAAGTGATGTTATATATATACTCAGTAACAGATCTAAAAATATTATCATGAGGGCCAATAATATATATAATATTAAAAATTATGTAAAAATTTATATAATATAAAATATATTACAAAAATATTTTGATATAGAATTTATTTTAAAGTACAAAAATGTGTGTACTTTTTACTAATAAAGTAGTCTGATTTTTCGTATTATAAAATTCATCGATAATAGAGTTTGTGTTGAATTTTTCAGCAATTTTCTTTTCAATCTAAATAAAAGACAATTAGCAAGAAATTCATCTTTCATTTTGTTTCTAAGTTATTTTTTACAATATTAATAGTTGAAAAAGATCTCTTAGTTATAGCAGTTGAAACAGAAAAAATTAATATCAAATAAATAAAAAAAAGTCATAAAAAGAAAAAAAATTCACTTTATGAAATTTAAAAAATTTTATTTAATTAAAAAATATTAGTAATAATATCTTTTTCAGATTTTTTTAATATTGTTACTTACTTTTTAGATACTAAAAATTATTAATATTAAATTTTGATAGAACGATGTTTTAATATTTTAACCGTAGATTTCAATTACAAATTAAAATCTACAATTAAAATTATTAAATACGAGTATTTTTAGAAATATTTGACATTTTTTAGTATTTGATAATAGAATGCACATATTAAGGAATCATAGTATTTTATTTACTTATAGAAAAAAATAAATATTTTTAAAATATCAATATTTCAATAAATTTAACTGTTGATTTTAATTAATATATTATATATTTTTTATAATTCAGATCAACCGCTAAAATTACTGGAGCACCGAAATTTTGAAAATACATAAAAATCTTTCCTATCTATATATATGTATACATGTATCACATTTACATTCTGGATGAGGATGCATGATTACTAAATACAAAAACAAAACAACAAAATATATTAGAAAAAATTATGAAAAAATAACAAAGGAAAAACATTAATTTTATAGAAAAGAGGACAAACAAAAATAAAAGAGAATTTAAAGAAATAGAAAATAACAAAAAATTTCATTGTCTTTTGCTGCCCAATACATTAATTAAGAATTCTATAACATGAATAATAATTAGCTGGAGTAAGATGATGATGATGATTCTTGTGACACATGCTGATAGCTTGTGATGGAGGACAATGATTTATGCTTGAAGGGGCTTCCAGCTCAAAATGCACATGCAACCAACGTAAGTGTTGGGTCCCCCAATTATAACTTTTCTTGGATAAAGCTTAATTTGGTTATTATATGTTCCACGTATCAGGTTGATTAGGTATTATAAAATATATCTTGGAGACATAATAACCCTAATAAGTTTCTTCTTTCTCCTCGTTTAAATAAAGCATAATATGTACTTAATTATTATTAGCTTCAAAAGATGATTCCCTTTTATTATTGCAAAATACTTGTCTCATTTTAAAATTCAATCTATTTATCTTTTTATTTAAAAAATTTTAGTATATAATAATTAAAAATCAAACTCTAAATATTTTGATGATATATAATATAATTTTGTGGCGGTTTAAAACCGTTGCTATTACTAAAATAAACTGTCATTATTCGACACATTTGTTGTAGTGTATTACCAAAATTAAAATTATTGTTTTTTGTGTACCTTTTTTTTTTTCAAAATATCCTTCATTTTTAATTAATTGTTTTTTATAAAAAATTTTATTCTAAAAATTAAATCAATTAAATAAAAATGTATATAAATATAAAATAGTAATGTATCTTAACATCTCATCACATTTCTTATTAAATCTGACCTTAATAATCATATATATACTGTAAACATAAACCTATGCACAAATTATTTGTGAAAAGTGAATAATATATGGCAAATGTTTACTATAGATGCTTGTACCTTTTTTTTTCTTTTAATGTAGATGTGATATTTCATTATTATATATTGACTATATGCAACTGGTCTTGGAAACACTTAATTGATTGAATATCTTTTTCATAGAGATACAGCTGAAAAGTGTATGTGGAAATTTATTGATCTCATTTCTTCTTTTTTTTCCCCTTATTTTTTATCAAGCTTATTATTCACAAAAAGTATTTATAGTTTAACACAAGAGATGATAATAATCTCAAACATTTTGATACTATTAGAAAATCATTACGACTTTGCAATGAAAGTAGTTAACTTTATTTATCCACTTCTATGCTTTTTTTTTTTAGAGAAAATTATTACAAAAGAATGTTAAGAGATCTTAATTTAAAAAAGGATTGACTGAAATTGCTAAAATAGGCTAATTATTATATATTAAAGCTATATAGGGACTTGCCATTAAGTTTCTTTTTTACAAGGTGCGGCAGGCACAAGGGCGGAGCTACCTTAAAGGAAAAAGGTTAATAGTCTTCCCTAATTTTATTTTTATATATGTAATTTATATGTAAATTTTAGTTTAGTCTTTTCTAAAATTTTATTTTAATCTTATTTTATTGTATAAATATTTTTGGCCCCTCTAATATTTCATCTAGCTCCGTCTTTGCGAAAAAAGACCATACAAAATTTAACAAGTGAATAATAATATCCTTATCTCTTTCAATCTTAATTGTTCATTTAAGAACATTAATAATTTTATTGGCATCTAACATTTCATATTCTAAAATTTTTCCTTTTTCACAATTTTAATATGATTATAACAGTCATTATTCATTATACTAATTTTTCTATTTTTTTTAAATATTTTACATTTCTTTAGCTTTAGAATAAAATGACAAATAAACTCCTAAAAATTTATATTTTGGATAGACCAATCCTCCCAAAAAAAATATCAAAAAATTTTGTTTAGTTTCCCACAATATCCTCCAATCCGACAAGTCAAGAACTAATCCGTTGCAGATCGAAACTTCATTTAAGGATTTGTCGTCGGGCCAATTGATTAATACATGCACAAGACGAAATTCGAATACCGATATTTACTTAAGTGGACTAATGAGCTAACTATTAGATTAATCTAACTTAGTTGTACCAATAAAATCTTTCACGATAATAAACGTGAACAAATTAATTTAAATTAAGACCTTCTACCATAATTATAAAGGTAACATATTTACATCTATTATTTTAAAAATTAATATATTCAAAATATAAATTTTTTAAAATTTATTTATCAATTTACTCTTAGGGGTGAGCACGGGTCGGTTTGGTTTTGGTTTATGCTAAAATTAGAACCGAACTCATCAAAATATAATTGGTTCGGTTTGGTTTGGATTTGTATTTTTTTGTACATGTACCTGAACCAAACCAAACCAATTAAGAACGGATTGGTTCGATTTGGGTAATTGGGTACTCGAAGACTTTGAAATTTATAAAAAAAAATCAAATTTTTATCTTAAAAATTCAACAAGTACAATAAACATGTAACATCAATAGAAATAATCCAAACATGTTAAACACCAAATATATTAAAAACTAAACTCACGAAAATCCAAACATATTAATAATGAATAATCATTGTCTAATGGAAAAATCATATATATTTTTTTATTTTTTTTATTTAATTAATATATGATCGGGTTCGCGGGTTGGCTCGGGTTCCACACCCCAAAATCGATACACAAACCAATCACTAACAAAAGCTATCGGTTTGGTTTGAGTTGGACTCAATTATCCATTAATTTCAGAACTAATTTAATTGGTTCAGTTCAGGTTCGAACGGGTAATCAGGTATCCGCTACCCGTGCTCACCCCTATTTACTCTTAGTTTTATTATTATTATATTGTTTTGTGAAGTCATTAGATTGATGCAGGCTAAGATCTGGGTGCTGTTTAAACGACAACGTATATTTTACAGTTGTCTTCTGTCCACGTGCGGGCCTACACAACCTAAGCTCTTCCATCAAAATTTGATT
>NC_029793.2:4775091-4777585 GCF_000816755.2 Arachis ipaensis | reverse complement strand
TAATTTGGATTTTTATTGTTATACTAAAATTAAGTTGCTGTTAATAAGTACTTATTTAGATGCGACAAAAAAAAGGTTGACATTGATAGTAAATATTTAATTAGAATACATTTCATAAAAACACATATTCAAATCTCTTTTAATGGTTGAAAAAATTCTTATAGTAATCGTCTATAACTATACTATAAGTAATTTTATAAAGGCTCATTAAATAAGAAAATATATCTTATTTTTAGTTGGTTAATAAATATCGAGTCCATCTAAACTTTATATTATTGAAAAAATATTTCACATTCTTTTAATAAAATAATTTCATTGCAAGTAAATGAATTATGAAAATAATCGTCAAAATTTACAACAAATGTGAGATTTTCTAACAAATTAAATAAATAAAATAAATATTTCCAATTCTTTTTATAATTGTTATACACTTACACCTATTACAATATATAATACATTTGTTGCACAATATTTTATATACTTTTTAGGATAAAGTATTAAATTAGTCTTTTACGTTTGGGTCTAATCCTATTTTAATCCTTAATATTTAAATTGTCCTATTAGAATCTAAAAAAGTTTCATTTAATCCTGCCGTGAAGTTAATGTTAAATAATTAACATCACCATTCCATCAAACCTTAATGTCCTTTTCTAAAGAAGAGATACAAACTCGAAAAACACAGGATCAACGAATACATCACCACAAGCCATTGACCTTGATTCAAGCACATAGAGAATATTTTCAAAAACTCACTTTTTGTAGATAAGTTTGTCGGTGGCAACGAAGACAAAGCCATCGTCACTTCTACTGCAAGAAACTCTCCTCAGTAACCAAAGAGTTTAGTTATATAAGTTTCTATATTTGAAAACTGAATTTTGTTAATTATTTAATATTAGTTTCACGGCAGAACTATATTAAAACTAATAAAAAAATTTTAGATTCAAATAAGATATTTTAAACCTTATAAACAAAAGCAAAATTAAGTCCAAAGATAAGAGATTAATTTAATATTTTATTTTACTTTTTATTATATATCCGCAAAATTTTATTATTTTAACTAATTTTGTATTTGCAAGTGAAAATGCAGTTGTATTCTGTTATGGTAATGGGAAAAAGTCACAAAAAAAATGGTAAAAGAGGATCTCCTCTTTACTTATGTCGGTTTTCGAAAGTCAAAGAGAAAGAAGGTCAACGATTTATTGACTGGGATCTTCGATATTTTGACAATTTATCGGCGAGTTTTTTGTATGGACCCCATTGACTAAACTGTCTTTTTCCTTTGCCAGCTCTTTCCTCTTTGTATGCCTTCTCTTTTCCGTCACTTTTTTCATTTCCCATTTTTACCCCTCACACCCAAAAATATCTCATATTCTCATTGCCATACACAATTAATATTTCTCAATATATTGCAATAAAAGAAAAAATCTTCTAACATGTACATATTCGATTGACCTTTGAATCAAATTAAATGATCTTTATTAGTGAATTAATGAGCTGAATTAGTACTTTGAAAGTACAAATTATATTGTATTAAATGAATTGATAGCCAAAGAAATTATCTGGATCGCAATTTAGAAAACAAATAAATTATTTTCTTATTGTCATTTTCGTGGCCTTTAGCGAAACTTAACGTCAATATTTTTCATCGTTTTGTACTTTGATTATAAGGAATGGACGAATGGTGGTACAGTCAAAGGGTGTTATAGATAAACGAGATGTAAGATTAAATAATATCTTTAATCTTATGCTAATTGAATTTACATTTCCTTTATATTTTGAATATATAAAATAATTAGCATAATCAATAGTTCAATACTAAAAGAATCATGTGCTCGCCAACGAGTAATAGCTCAAATGACATAGTCTTTCCATACTCAATTAAGAGATTGCGGGTTCGAGTCTTATATCTTTGATAAAAAAAAAAATCATGTGCTCTGAACCTCTGGTTTACATAATGTTTGCATATTTCACCAGGCAAGTTCTATGGTGCTTTTTATTATGATTTCTAAATTTTCTATTTTTTTTTTAAATAACTATTTCACAAATCATGACTTATATATGTCTTATACTTAAAATAAGATTATAGCAAAAATAAAAAAATAACTATATTTCTCAAAAAGAAAAGTATAGAGTATAGGTAAAAATAATAAATAATATAAATAATGGATATATCGGATGTTCATTTTACTAGGTGTGTGGATGATTATTCTAATATTAAGAATTAAGATTTTAATTTAAAAATATTGTGTTTTTATTTTATTGGTGGTTATTCATATTATTCAAAAAAGTTATTAGTTATCTAGCATAATCCTTTTCAAAAAGACCAAACAAAAAACATAACAAATTATTAAAATATAATTTCATGTGTTTAGTATTTTTTTAGGTGACTAGTCACATTATTTATTGGGCAATTTACGCATCTAAATTGTTTGATCCCCAATATTACGCAAATACATTGTTTCAGTTTTTAATACGCAAATGCATTGTTTTTATA
>NC_029793.2:4762693-4773581 GCF_000816755.2 Arachis ipaensis | reverse complement strand
ATACCATAGCATTCACTATTTCACAAATCATGACTTATATATGTCTTATACTTAAAATAAGATTATAGCAAAAATAAAAAAATAACTATATTTCTCAAAAAGAAAAGTATAGGTAAACAATGAAAATAATAAATAATATAAATAATGGATATATCGGATGTTCATTTTACTAGGTGTGTGGATGATTATTCTAATATTAAGATTTATGTGGATAATTTAAAAATATTGTGTTTTTATTTTATTGGTGGTTATTCATATTATTCAAAAAAGTTATTAGTTATCTAGCATAATCCTTTTCAAAAAGACCAAACAAAAAACATAACAAATTATTAAAATATAATTTCATGTGTTTAGTATTTTTTTAGGTGACTAGTCACATTATTTATTGGGCAATTTACGCATCTAAATTGTTTGATCCCCAATATTACGCAAATACATTGTTTCAGTTTTTAATACGCAAATGCATTGTTTTTATATTTTATGTAAACCGCTACTGGCAGTAGCGGTTTACGTGTGAGTGTGTGTGTAAACCGCTGCTGGCAGCAGCAGTTTACGTGAGTGTGTGCGTGTGTGTAAACCGCTACTGGCAGTAGCGGTTTACGTGTGTGTGTCTGAATGGGGCTGCCTATATAAACCATAGAGGGACCAAATGTGGAGAAGTAGAGTGTTATTCACAAATGGAGGGGGAGGATAGTTTTGTGGCTCTGGTTCACTGCTCTGGAAAAATTCAAAAGAGCAAAAGGCATGGTGTAAAATTCACAGATAGAGAACCGCTTAGTGTTTTTATCCGATCTTCGAATACGTTGGCGGAGATTAAGCAAAGCATATTACGGAAGCTCGGTGTGTGTGGGACGAAGTTGGTAAAAAAATTGTTTTACAAGATTCCCATTGATGTTGTCTCAACTGGTGTGAGATATGAGACCTTCGTGATCGGGTCGGATGAAGACTTGCATGTCTTGTTTCACTGCAGGAGTAGTTTTCCGGAGGTGAGAGTAACTGAGCTGTTTGCAAAGTTGGAAGATGGTGTGGATAGCTCAGGGGCATCGGCCCCTAATCCTCAGTCAACCCCAGCCGGTGGTGCCTCAACATCGATGCCTGTGGTAGCAGTGGCAGTTCCGAATCCGGAACCCGAACGTGCTGGGGCTGTTCATGCATATGTTGGTCCTGTTGTTCCTGATTTTGAATGCGATGCCGGACCGGATCGGGTTGAGAATGCACTGTTTGACGATGATTTGGATGAGGAGCCTGTCGATATTGGTGGGGACAGTGATGATGATATTCCAAGAGGCGGACGTTCAGCCCATGGATGTTCCGGTTCTGCAACACAGGAGTACCCTCCCCACCTCTCTTCTTTGAACTTGGAAGCCATCGGCCAACAGCAGAATGCTGATGCAACATTCGAGGGGCAGGGGATGCATGATGGGACAAATATGTCTGAATTTCAGATTGGCCAATCCTTCCAGAGTAAAGAGGAAGCCGTGTTGAGTGTGAAGGATTACAGTATTCGGCGTGGAGTTGAGTACAAGGTTATGGAGTCCGACAACCTGAAATACCAAGGGAGATGCAAGGAGTTTGGTAACGGGTGCACGTGGTTGATTCGGATAGTCATGCGGAAAAGGAAGGGCACATGGGAGGTTAGGAGGTACAACGGTCCGCACACGTGTATGGCCACATCGATATCTAGCGACCACAAGCAGCTTGATTATCATGTTATCTGTGCGAGAATCTATCCATTGGTTCGAGCTGATGCGTCGGTGTCTATTAAGGTGTTGCAAGAGGCCACGGAGGCGACTTATGGATTCATGCCTAGTTATCGGAAGGTGTGGTTGGCGAAGCAGAAGGCAGTAGCGCAAATATATGGCGATTGGGAGGAGTCATATGCTTATCTACCTCGGTGGATCCTTGGGGTCACATGCACGATGGAAGGTTCGATTGCTCTATTAAAGACGTCCCCGGTTAGGGTGGGTGACCAAGTTGACGAGGATAGAGTCTTCTTTCATCGGATGTTCTGGACGTTTCCTCCGTGTATTGAGGCTTTCCGCCACTGTAAGCCGCTAATAAGCATCGACGGCACACACCTGTATGGAAAATATGGCGGGACGTTGTTGTTGGCGATCGCACAGGATGGTAACTCGAACATTTTGCCTGTTGGGTTTGCACTCGTGGAGGGAGAGAACGCAGATTCTTGGTCGTACTTTCTTTCGAACCTTAGAAGGCATGTCATTCCACAGCAAGGTATCCTCGTGATCTCTGACAGACACAACGGCATCAAGGCTGCATTAGAGAGCCCCGATAGTGGTTGGCTACCCCCCATGCTTATCGGGCATTTTGTATTCGGCATGTTGCTGCAAATTTTGCCCTCACTTTCAAGGGGCAGGATGCGCGGAGGTGGCTGGTAAATGCCGCATATGCGAAGACGGAAGCAGAATTTGACTATTGGTTTGATATAATGAGGACGGAGAACCCGGCCATGTGCGAATGGGCAAACAGAATGCAGTATGAGAGGTGGACACAGCATAAGGATGGTGGGAGAAGATACGGTCACATGACGACCAACATCTCTGAGTGTGTGAACTCTGTCTTGAAGGGCACAACCCCAGCTATACCTCCCCATGCCATCAAGGTTTGCCACAAATGGTAACCATCGTATATGAACCCGGTTCGCACTCTTGTCCCCAAATAACTGAGTCGATAACAGCATCATGATGTAGGCCCGTGCGTAGATGCGGACAGTCTCCTCACTCGTATCTGGTGGTAGCACCCTAAACCTCTCGTGGAACCATGTAAAGTGTACTGTCATCTGCTTGACCTTATTCGGTGGGGGCCGCTCACCGAATAGGTCCTCAAACCACTCCCAAGCTGGTCGGCCACCCTCCATGTATTTCTCAAACTCACCAAGGCAACCACTCACAGCCTCCCCATCCACAGGAAGCCCTAGCTGAAATGCCACGTCCTGCAATGTCACTATGCATTCTCCGAAAAGCATGTGGAACGTATGCGTCTCAGGACGCCACCTCTCAACGAACGCACTAACGAGTGGCTCATCCAACCAGAACCATTGGCTATTTAGCCTAGCCAAATGGTACAATCCAGCCCGCTCTAAATACGGGATGATCCTATCATGCATGGGCATATTCTGTTGCCGTCTCACACTGTATATACACCTATTGGGCTGCACAGAACAACAAATGAAAACAGAGTCCAATTAAATTCTCCTAACCTTAAACAAATTTCCATATCTAACCGAATACGAATACCTTAAACCATCAGCAAATTCTCCTATATAATATTTAATAAAAAGTTCCTACTCACGATAGGGTAAATAACAACACAAATAATTTACTTATTAACATCCAGAAATTTTAAAATATTGTAAAGATTTAAAATTTAAAACTTCATATCATACAAATATCCTAAACAAACTATAATAATTCAGGTAACTAGGCATATCTATAACTAACCAAGAAAAACTAAAAACACTAAACCAAGATTAGTGAACTAACATCCTAGCATGCGAACCCTAAATTCAAACTACAACGATTAATCTATAAATTCTAATTCGTCTACCTAACCTACCGTTTTTCTGACTAAGATATGCAAAGACTAGAAAAAAATAAATATTAACTAACATCGTCACCAATAGAACCGGCAATATGCGCAACGCCGTTCAGTCGGTACAGGTTCTTGCCGGCCATGATAACTCGCTAGAAGTTGCCGCTGAGGAACCTCGGGCCCGCTCACAACTTGCTCTGACTTCTCTCTACAATTTCCTCTCTCTAGAAAACTCCTCAAACCTTCTAAACACATAATCCGCGGCTGCAACCACGGTTTATATAGGCAAAGCATCACACGTAAACCGCTACTGGCTGTAGCGGTTTACACACACGCACACACACACGTAAACCGCTACTGCCAGTAGCGGTTTACTGACACAGGACAGAAGTGGTAATAATATTTAGTGTAGCGTGTCGACCAGGTGGGTGTTTTCTGAAAGATTTTGATGTCGTTTTCTTCTTTTTACTGTTGTGGTTTTTCAGTAACACTAAGCAGTTTCCTCTCTAAAATACTCAAATGCTATTATTATGTTTTCACTCTCTTCATTCCTTTCTTCTTCTTCTTCTTCTTCAGAGCACTCTTATTTATTGCTTTGTTCCTACTATTTCTGCTTAATATATGGATTATTTTTATTCTCTCTTTCTCTTGGTTGATTTTTTTCTGTTCTAGTTTTACTATTGTCAATGATTTTGCTTCAAACTTAGATAAAGTTGTCTCTTTTAGTTTGAGCTAAGTTTTATTCTTGGATCAAGCTCTTTTTTATTTTTTATTTTTTGCATCCCCTTGATTTCACTTTGATTCTAGTTTCTTGCTATATTCTGTGACCCTTTTGCCCAAAGTTCCAGTCTTTGATTTGCTAAAAAGCAAAGTATGGTTCTTGTACGGATACCCCATTTGAGGTTCTTTCTGTTTCTGCTTCTTCATATTCACTGCATCAGCTGCTACAACACCACAACAACACCATTGGGCTGTACGGACACAGGCCGTGTCTGCACCTCTTTCTTGGCCTTTAAGCCTCAGAACCAAAGCTTAGCTGTGATTCAAAGCATGTTTGATGTGTTACCCGGTGACATCACTGTTGAGGATAGTGGTTGGGACTATGTGTTCATAAGGAAGAACTGTTCTTGTGCCTATGGCCTCAGGAAGTATGTGTCTAACACCACTTTTACTGTGAAATCCAATCAAGGGTATGTGTATGATTTGGTTATGGATGCTTATGATGGTCTTGCTTTGCCTCCAAACACAACAAGGAGGGCTAAGAATGGTGCTGTTGTGTCTTTGAGGTTGTTCTGTGGCTGCTCTAGTGGCTTGTGGAACTATCTGATGAGTTATGTTATGAGAGATGGTGACAGTGTTGAATCATTGGCAAGTAGATTTGGGGTTAGTATGGATAACATTGAGAGTGTGAATGGCATTGGTAATCCTGATAATGTCACGGTTGGTTCGGTTTATTATATACCTCTTGATTCAGGTTAGTCTGTTGAATCCTATTCAAATCCCTTACTGCTTTTTAAGGTGATTGTGTATTGCAGCATATTTATGTATGTGAATATCTGTTTGAGATTGGTGTTTGGTTCTATATTGCATTATGCAGATAGAATATGAAAGTAGGGCTTCTTTAAATGAAGCCATAGATGGGAGTTTAATAATTGGGATTTGGGAATACTAATTCAATTGTAGTGACTTAGTGCTTTTAGAGAAAGGGATTTCAACCACAGAGGCCTAGCATAGTTGGTTGTTAGGTGGGAAGGATCTCATGGCCAATGGTTTAACGGTTTACCCCGTTAGAGGAGCTGCCATTTCGAAAGGATTGATTACTGTTATTAGTAGTAGGATTAATTACTGATTTCAAGACAGGTCATGCAACCACCAGCAGATGAGATGTGTTAACTTTGAAGTTTATGTGTCTATGTAACAAATTGATTGTTAAATAAGAGCAACTTCATTTGGAGTGGGGTGGGGTGGGGGATTAACATTGTGGTGGGAATTTTCTTGGATGAATTTGATGTGTAAAATTACATGGACCTTATGTCCTTATCCACTTCATCTTTGTCCAATAACTGCCAAACATACCCTTAGTGTTAGTAATGAACCAATGTCGAATTGCATATACGAAATGCAATAAAATTATGCAATCCTAATCCTGACTGCATTTTGAACTGTTTGATTGAATTGCAGCTCCAGGTGATCCCTATCCCATTAACAATACTGCTCCTCCAGCTCCTGTTCCCGCCCCATCTGTTGAGAATATCTCAGGTATGGATTAGCACATACTATGACAAGGAAAATTGTTCTTTTTTCCTTTTAACTTAAGCTAGGATTTCACAGTCTATTTGTCATTTGTCTTATGGATTCTTAAACCGATAGAGATGTTAAACTTAAGGTTTCATTTGCAGGCATACTGTTTGCTGTCTTGTGCTTTTTTAGTTTACATTGATACCCAATCTTTCTGTTTAAACTTCAAAATTGTGGAAGGAAAATTTAATCATGTGGATGCATATGCCTAGTTATAAGTCACTTTGCTTCAAATAAAATAAATCTATCTTAATGGCTTCATTGTCTAAATCTAACACGAAGTTTAGGTCTTGTGAGGGATTCTACATAAGTTCTGGTGGGTTTGGTTATTTGGATAGTGGTTTTGAGTAAGTTGAGATGCCATAAGCCTTGTGTAGAATCTTATCACAAAAATTAAATGATAAATAAAATAAGTACAAAAAGTGTCTTGTACTAATTTGGTGAGAAGTACTTTTCCTCCAATCTCTAATTTTATTTTTTATTGCCTTTCTTTTCCTTGTAAATTCTCAACTTAGTTGCAATATTTCAGCTACTCGTGCAGTAATAAAAGGCATAGTTCTCTGTGTTTCTCTGAAGTCATCAAATTGTCGCTCTGAAGCCAGAAGTAATGAAAAAGATGCTGAGGGGAAGATATCTCATAAGTTCCATATTCTTAGAAATCCAAGTTTTTTCTGTGGTTCTGGGAGGTATATATGTGGCAAAACTGTAGAACAGAAGCAAACTGATGCCGAATCCAGTAATCACACGATTACCGTTCCCAAAGTTTCAAGTAACCATATCTTCTAACTAAAGTTTTATATTGTACCTAAGATTGCAGCTTCATGTACTCTTTTTTCATGTACTGCTTAGTGAGCTTGAATATGCATAGTTTCTGTTTCAAGTACCTACATGTACATGCACACACTCCACAAGTATAATTAAAATAAAATGAAATGCTGAATACGAGGATGCATGTTTATCCGAATGCCTGGAAGCTCTAGGTATGAAAAAGCTCATTTCTTCAGGGTGTTGTATAATTAGCATGCATGCTTATTCAGTCATTCTGGCTGGTAGTTAAATTTGCATTGTTTTGATAAAGCTCAAAGTTAACTTGCACTGTTATTCAACTTATAAAAGCAACACCTTATTTTTCAGTTTTCATTATTTGATGAACTTGCATTTTTGGCTTCCAACACTGTTAACTTCCAAAATGCAAGCAATCCTTTGAGCTTGGATGCGTCACCTTTGGTTTTCTCATAACTTGGTTCTTCATTATATGTGTATGCCAAAATGAATTATTTGTTGTTTAAAAATAGAATTTATAGATTCACCCTTTTCGATTGCAGCTCTTGGCCCTGATGTGTTTGACATGGATAAGCCTGTAGTTTTTACATATGAAGAGATTTTCGCCACAACTGATTGTTTCTCTGATTCAAATCTGCTTGGTCATGGAACCTATGGTTCTGTTTACTATAGCCTTCTTCGGGATCAGGTTCGCGGTTGTACAAGTCAATTATAATTATAGAATGAGACTAGTATCTTACTCATACTATATCTATATGTACTTGAATTCTTATAGGAAGTTGCTATCAAAAGAATGACTGCTATGAAAACAAAAGAATTCATGTCAGAGATGAAAGTTCTATGCAAGGTCCATCATGCTAATCTGGTAATATTTTCTAACCCAAATAAATGCATGCTTTAATTTTGGAATCAATTGCTTGGTTTATTCCAAAAGTTTGAGTTGGATCTTTGGTTAATTTTGTCAAGGTAGAATTGATCGGCTATGCGGCTAGTCAGGATGAGCTTTTCCTTGTTTATGAATATGCTCAAAAGGGTTCACTTAGAAGTCATTTGCATGATCCTCAAAATAAGGGTAAGATTAAGATTATGCATCTATGTTTTGGCGTGTGATTCTTCTTCGGAGTAATTTTGGAACCTTGCTAATTACAGCAATTGTCTGTTTCATTGTGATGATTGATGAGATGCAATGGCATTGGAAGTTTTCCAAATAGGTTAATGTGTTGAACTAATGCTAATTTTTGAATGCACTCTTTTGAATCCTAAAATTATTTGTTTGTCCTATTGTTCATCTTGTTCTGTCTTTGTCTCATTTGATCTTATGGAGTAATAATGTGAGAAAGTTGAAAGGGAAAGATTGACATATTATGTTGAAGTGGTTGAATGAAATTCCTACTTTTGTTATTATTCAGAGAAACATACTGCATTTTTCAAAATATGAGGCTTAAAATTGGTGTCAAGATTGCCAAGTTGGCATGCTTTGTATCATTCGTTCAAGATGGTGGTTGTGATCATTTTTTGTTTTGCTAGGTCATTCCCCACTTTCTTGGATCATGAGGGTCCAAATTGCTCTTGATGCCGCTCGGGGACTTGAATACATACATGAACACACTAAGACTCATTATGTCCACCGGGACATCAAGACGAGCAACATTTTGCTCGATGCTTCCTTTAGAGCAAAGGTACCAACCGTTTTTAGACATCCTTCCATCATTTCTGAATTACTTGCATTTGTTGATAGTCTCATATCACTCCCTTTTTCTTTAGATTTCGGATTTCGGGTTAGCAAAACTTGTTGGGAAAACAAATGATGGCGAAGTTTCAACAACCAAAGTTGTTGGTACTTATGGATATCTTGCACCAGAGTAAGTATTTTTCCCTAACAATTTTTCCAATTTACACCTGTAGGGTAAGAGAACTAAAAGAAAAACGTTTTGTTTAAAAAATTTCTGCAGATACTTGAGTGATGGCCTTGCAACAACAAAGAGTGATGTCTATGCATTTGGTGTTGTCCTTTTCGAGATCATATCGGGGAGGGAGGCCATTATTCGAACAGAAGGAACGATGTCCAAAAATCCGGATAGGCGTTCATTGGCGTCTGTGGTAAGTGCAGCTTATAAGGCATCTTTGTGACTTATAGTTTAACATGCATATTAAACTACACATGTATTTATAGATAAATACACGGTCGATGACTTTTTTTGTGCCCATAGCATTTTTGATGGTCAGGCCTCGATTTTTGGAAAATTTTATTAAGAGTACTCATGATTATGACCTCATCATATAGTCATGTATTGCATTTTATATTCAAATTTTGGCTGCAATGTACTTTATGCATTTGAATTATGAAAGCATGCTATCATATTTACACTGCCGCAGCATTTCGTTGGACTTTCGCCTTAACATTGGTCAAATTGCAGATGTTGGCAGTCCTTAGGAACTCGCCGGATTCCGTGAGCATGTCAAACATGAGAGATTATATTGACCCAAATATGATGGATCTGTATCCCCATGATTGTGTATTTAAGGTTAGTTAGTTTATCCTTCACATATTATGAATATGGTTTAGGATATTTTGATATTTTAACCAAGAAAAATATATAGGACATTATTCAATTAGGCTCTTTTAGCTTTAAATATTTATAATCAAATCCTTGTACTGTATCGATGTTTTTCAATCTAGTCCCTCTAGTGTTGAAAAATGTTTATACAGTATAAGGTGACTTAACTAGAATTGTTTAAATTACAAGGACTTAATAAAAAATTGTACAACAAAAAAGGACCCTTTAGAGTTTAGACTCATTCTTTTCTTGTTCTTTTGGGGTGTGTGTGTGCTAGATGGCCATGCTGGCGAAGCAATGCGTGGATGACGATCCGGTCTTACGGCCGGACATGAAACAAGTTGTGATATCTCTCTCACAGATTCTTCTTTCTTCAATTGAATGGGAAGCAACTCTGGCAGGGAATAGCCAAGTATTTAGTGGCCTTGTTCAGGGAAGATAGATAGTTTACACACTCAACATATCTCACTCTTTCACTCACCATTTCTCAACAGGATTTCTGTTTTTTTTTAATCTTTATCCTGCCCTATACTCCTTCTTATTTTGTTTTATTTTATTTTATATATTTTTGGTTGATAATTATGTGTCCATAGTAGATACCTACCTGTGATTATGGACCTATAGTGGGTCAATATCTTATTTTTGGCCATTTATTTTTCATGAATGTCTTAGCTTAAGCTATATACAATTATACATATATATATCATGGTTTCCAATATTTAGAAAATTTTGGATGTAACTAAGGATATATTATGATGATAATGTTAAGGAAGGAAAATATTAATCTTGGGTTTGTAATGATACTGGAAGTTGTAATTTGACATTAATCTATGCATGTTTATATTCTTTGATCCCTTGCATTTTTTCTTCTCTAGTAGTGTTTACTTTTGCTTTCATTTTGTGAAGATGAAAATTATCTTAGTAACTGGAAATTTAAAGTAATGAGATTTAAATAAAGGTTAATGGTATTATCAAAAATGTTGGTTGTCTAAAATACTTCAAAATCCATATAAAAAAAAAAATAAACAAACATTTGGGTATAGAAAAAATTAATTATTTGTATAAAATATACGTTAAAAATATATAAAATAATATATGTATCTATATATAAATATATAAAAATTGATTTGATAACTAATTTCTTATATATACATAATATTTTTTATATACACAAAATATATAAAACAACACATGTGAATACGTACCATTTTGGTAACCCAACAAGCAATAAAAAAAAGTAAGTTCTTTAAAAAACTGCAACAAATATATAAGTCTTTAAAGAAAATAAAGTATAAAGTAAATTCATGAAAATAATTTGTAAAGAACTTGAAACTTAAAGGTCTTAACAAAGAAAGTATCAAATTAATCTATAAAAATTACATTACACATGGTTTCTATTTTGTTAATGACTTGTTTATAGGTTGCATTGGTTACAGATACGGGATACTCAAACACAAATACAGAGCTATAAAATTATATTTGACAGATAAGACATGAACAGATATTGTATCCAGAGCAGTGGCGGAGCCACACTATAAGGAAGGGGGCAATGCCCTCCCAAATTAATAAGTTGTATGTATAAGTCTCTAATTTTTTAATTTAGTTCTCTTTTAATTTTTAAATTTTTTTTCTTCTTAACTTATATTTTTTATGTTGGCCCCTACCAAAAAAATTTCTAGCTCTGCCCCTAATTCCAG